>NC_072781.1:3189193-3489193 GCF_022539595.1 Amphiprion ocellaris
TTCAAAGAAAACCTTTCTCGAGTGTTTTTCACGGCCTCCTTTACATTATTTCATCATTTGGCACGTTTTGACAACATGTTTGAAAAATCGCCTTTTTTTTCGACATAGTATAGTAAGGCGTTTTTTTTGCGCCAAAATTCATGATGATTTTTTTTTTCAAAGAAAACCTTTCTCGAGTGTTTTTCACGGCCTCCTTTACATTATTTCATCATTTGGCACGTTTTGACAACATGTTTGAAAAATCGCCTTTTTTTTCGACATAGTATAGTAAGGCGTTTTTTTTGCGCCAAAATTCATTATGATTTTTTTTTTCAAAGAAAACCTTTCTGGAGTGTTTTTCATGCCCTCCTTTACATTATTTCATCATATGGCACGTTTTGACAACATGTTTGAAAAATGGCCTCTTTTTTCAACATAGTATAGTAAGGCGTTTTTTTTGCGCCAAAATTCATGATGATTTTTTTTCAAAGAAAACCTTTCTGGAGTGTTTTTCAAGGCCTCCTTTACATTATTTCATCATATGGCACGTTTTGACAACATGTTTGAAAAACCGCCTTTTTTTGACATAGTATAGTAAGGCGTTTTTTTGCGCCAAAATTCATGACGATTTTTTTTTCAAAGAAAACCTTTCTGGAGTGTTTTTCATGCCCTCCTTTACATTATTTCATCATATGGCACGTTTTTACAACATGTTTGAAAAATGGCCTCTTTTTTCAACATAGTATAGTAAGGCGTTTTTTTTGCGCCAAAATTCATGATGATTTCTTTTTCAAAGAAAACCTTTCTAGAGTGTTTTTCACGGCCTCCTTTACATTATTTCATCATATGGCACGTTTTGACAACATGTTTGAAAAATGGCCTCTTTTTTCGACATAGTATAGTAAGGCATTTTTTTTGCGCCAAAATTCATGATGATTTTTTTTTCAAAGAAAACCTTTCTGGAGTGTTTTTCACGGCCTCCTTTACATTATTTCATCATATGGCACGTTTTTACAACATGTTTGAAAAATCGCCTTTTTTTTTCGACATAGTATAGTAAGGCGTTTTTTTTTTTGCGCCAAAATTCATGATGATTTTTTTTTCAAAGAAAACCTTTCTAGAGTGTTTTTCAAGGCCTCCTTTACATTATTTCATCATATGGCACGTTTTGACACATGTTTGAAAAATGGCCTTTTTTTCGACATAGTATAGTAAGGCGTTTTTTTTGCGCCAAAATTCATGATGATTTTTTTTTTCAAAGAAAACTTTCTGAGAGTGTTTTTCACGGCCTCCTTTACATTATTTCATCATATGGCACGTTTTTACAACATGTTTGAAAAATCGCCTTTTTTTTCGACATAGTATAGTAAGGCGTTTTTTTTGCGCCAAAATTCATGATGATTTTTTTTTCAAAGAAAACCTTTCTAGAGTGTTTTTCACGGCCTCCTTTACATTATTTCATCATATGGCACGTTTTTACAACATGTTTGAAAAATGGCCTTTTTTTTCGACATAGTATAGTAAGGCGTTTTTTTTGCGCCAAAATTCATGATGATTTTTTTTTCAAAGAAAACCTTTCTCGAGTGTTTTTCAAGGCCTCCTTTACATTATTTCATCATATGGCACGTTTTTACAACATGTTTGAAAAATCGCCTTTTTTTTCGACATAGTATAGTAAGGCGTTTTTTTTTGCGCCAAAATTCATGACGATTTTTTTTTTCAAAGAAAACCTTTCTGGAGTGTTTTTCACGGCCTCCTTTACATTATTTCATCATATGGCACGTTTTTACAACATGTTTGAAAAATGGCCTTTTTTTTCGACATAGTATAGTAAGGCGTTTTTTTTGCGCAAAATTCATGATGATTTTTTTTCAAAGAAAACCTTTCTGGAGTGTTTTTCACGGCCTCCTTTACATTATTTCATCATATGGCACGTTTTTACAACATGTTTGAAAAATCGCCTTTTTTTTCGACATAGTATAGTAAGGCGTTTTTTTTGCGCCAAAATTCATGACGATTTTTTTTTCAAAGAAAACCTTTCTGGAGTGTTTTTCACGGCCCTCCTTTACATTATTTCATCATATGGCACGTTTTTACAACATGTTTGAAAAATGGCCTTTTTTTTCGACATAGTATAGTAAGGCGTTTTTTTTGCGCCAAAATTCATGACGATTTTTCTTTCAAAGAAAACCTTTCTGGAGTGTTTTTCACGGCCTCCTTTACATTATTTCATCATATGGCACGTTTTTACAACATGTTTGAAAAATCGCCTTTTTTTTCGACATAGTATAGTAAGGCGTTTTTTTTGCGCCAAAATTCATGATGATTTTTTTTTCAAAGAAAACCTTTCTGGAGTGTTTTTCAAGCCCTCCTTTACATTATTTCATCATATGGCACGTTTTTACAACATGTTTGAAAAATGGCCTATTTTTTTCGACATAGTATAGTAAGGCGTTTTTTTTGCGCCAAAATTCATGATGATTTTTTTTCAAAGAAAACCTTTCTAGAGTGTTTTTCACGGCCTCCTTTACATTATTTCATCATATGGCACGTTTTTACAACATGTTTGAAAAATGGCCTTTTTTTTCGACATAGTATAGTAAGGCGTTTTTTTTGCGCCAAAATTCATGATGATTTTTTTTTCAAAGAAAACCTTTCTGGAGTGTTTTTCAAGGCCTCCTTTACATTATTTCATCATATGGCACGTTTTGACAACATGTTTGAAAAATCGCCTTTTTTTCGACATAGTATAGTAAGGCGTTTTTTTTGCGCCAAAATTCATGATGATTTTTTTTTCAAAGAAAACCTTTCTGGAGTGTTTTTCACGCCCTCCTTTACATTATTTCATCATATGGCACGTTTTTACAACATGTTTGAAAAATCGCCTTTTTTTTCGACATAGTATAGTAAGGCGTTTTTTTTGCGCCAAAATTCATGATGATTTTTTTTTCAAAGAAAACCTTTCTGGAGTGTTTTTCACGGCCTCCTTTACATTATTTCATCATATGGCACGTTTTTACAACATGTTTGAAAAATCGCCTTTTTTTTTCGACATAGTATAGTAAGGCGTTTTTTTTGCGCCAAAATTCATGATGATTTTTTTTTCAAAGAAAACCTTTCTGGAGTGTTTTTCACGGCCTCCTTTACATTATTTCATCATATGGCACGTTTTTACAACATGTTTGAAAAATGGCCTTTTTTTTCGACATAGTATAGTAAGGCGTTTTTTTTGCGCCAAAATTCATGATGATTTTTTTTTCAAAGAAAACCTTTCTGGAGTGTTTTTCATGCCCTCCTTTACATTATTTCATCATATGGCACGTTTTGACAACATGTTTGAAAAATCGCCTTTTTTTCGACATAGTATAGTAAGGCGTTTTTTTTGCGCCAAAATTCATGATGATTTTTTTTTCAAAGAAAACCTTTCTGAGAGTGTTTTTCAAGGCCTCCTTTACATTATTTCATCATATGGCACGTTTTGACAACATGTTTGAAAAATGGCCTCTTTTTTTCGACATAGTATAGTAAGGCGTTTTTTTTGCAGCAAAATTCATGATTTTTTTTCAAAGAAAACCTTTCTGGAGTGTTTTTCACGCCCTCCTTTACATTATTTCATCATATGGCACGTTTTTACAACATGTTTGAAAAATCGTCTTTTTTTTCGACATAGTATAGTAAGGCGTTTTTTTTGCGCCAAAATTCATGACAATTTTTTTTTCAAAGAAAACCTTTCTGGAGTGTTTTTCACGCCCTCCTTTACATTATTTCATCATATGGCACGTTTTGACAACATGTTTGAAAAATCGCCTTTTTTTTCGACATAAGGCGTTTTTTTTTTTGCGCCAAAATTCATGATTTTTTTTTCAAAGAAAACCTTTCTGGAGTGTTTTTCACAGCCTACTTTACATTATTTCATCATATGGCATGTTTTTACAACATGCTGAAAAATCGCATTTTTTTTTTCAACAGTATACTATGGCCAAAATTCTTTTACTACAAAACGTCATAGTTCAGTATGTGGTCAAAAATGTCACAAAATCGTCATAGTTTTGCTTCTGGTCAAAAATGTCACAAAAACAGTTTAGGATGTGGTCAAAAATGGCGAAAAAACGTCATAGTTTAGTATGTGGTGAAAAAACGTCATAGTATGTGGTCAAAAATGGTGAAAAAACGTCATAGTTTAGTATGTGGTGAAAAAACGTCATAGTATGTGGTCAAAAATGGCCAAAAAACATCACAGTTTAGTATGTGTTCAAAAATGGCGAAAAAATGTCACAGTTCAGTATGCGGTCAAAAATGTAACCAAAACGTCATAGTTTACTATGTCAGGGTTCCTACAGCTTAAGGCAAGTTAAATTCAAGACTTTTTAAGACTTTTTTATTGCCATTTGAAATTAAATTTAAGACCAACTTCACAATAAACACAAATGAAAAAAAAAACACATCAATTACATAGGGTTAGGGACAATTTTACCCAAATGTTTATTTTAACATAAAACATGACTTTTTGGTCCAGTGAAAAGGTTTTTTTTTCTTTGACCATACCTCCAGGCAAAATTCCTTCAGTTGCAATATGTTCTTGCTGCAGTAGCTCCAGGAACTTCCAATTAATGTTTGGTCCATCCATGGAGATGGACAACGGCTTACGCCTATCCAGGTCCTTGGCACCTTCCTGAGAATAAACAATGTTGAAGCACATGAAGCATATAAAAATCAGACTGGATTAATCCAGTATAGATTTAGCAAACTGTCATACAGCATATTGTCTTTGTAACAGATGGAAGTCTGACACAGAAAAGATATCAATAATAACACCTTAAAGCGATATTCCACTTTTCAAGAATAATCCACTCAATATGTACTCACCTCTATGCCCAGGTGAGGATGGGTGAAGATCTTCAGTTCACAAAACAATCCTGGAGTTTCAGCAGAAAACAGCCTTGCAGCTAATTATAATGAATGATGACCATGGATAAAATCAACCACCACAGAGAGCAGAGACCTTTTGTGTTTGTTTTTTACATTTTATCTGTGGTCACCGTTCACTGTAATTAGCTGCAACACTGTTTTCTGCTGAAACTCCAGGATTATTTTGTGAACTGATGATTTTCACCCATCCTCATATCGGCATAGAGGTGAGTACATATTGAGTGGAATATTCTTGAAAAGTGGAATAGTGCTTTAAAAAGTCAAAGCTAAAGACCATCAGTGGTGGACAAAGTACTCAACCCCAGTACTTGAGTCAAAGTATAGATACTCCTCGTCAAATATTACTCAACTTCAAGTGAAAGTTGCTCAGTCAAAATTTTACTTGAATTAAAGTACTAGAGTTCTTGCTTTAAAAAATACTTAAGTATTCAAAAGTACAAATTACAAAGTACATATTGTAATATCAATACACGCTGTATTGTTTTCACGATGCATTTACAGAACCTTGTAACTCTCTGAAAGCACCTGATGATGCACTGACCTGCTTGTAGAACCACTCTGCTACATAAAGCCTACAGAAACATCTATAAAAACTTCAGCATAGAAATACAGTCAAGAACAAAACAGACAGCTGTTGTCAATTTCTGATGTAAATGTATTAAAATCACATCCTAAAATTAGATTGAAGCCAACTCTAAGGAAATCTCCAAGTCTGTTAAATAACTGAGATTTCTTTCTGTCTTCAGGAGCAGTATCTACATGAATGATGTGGTATTTTTCACCCCAATAAAACAATCCAACTTTAAAAGCTACCTGGAATAATGAATAATTATAATAACATCTTGAGAATTCATTTTGTCTTTCTCCTGCTGTCACCATTACAGCTTTTAGTTTGAATGACAGAGGGAGAGCTTGCTTGCTCTTGTTCCAGAGTGCACCTGGATGACGTATTTCCACTTTTACATCAGTCCCATCTGAGAGGAGCTACTGTGATCGGTTTCCTTTTGTGAGGAACACAGCATGTGACCAACTGCATTTTAGAAAAAAAAAAACAACAGCTGACTTCAAAGCTTAGTCGAAAAGTAACAACAACCTTTCTAGAAATGTAGTGGAGTCAAATGTACAATATTTGTCTTTGAAATGTAGTGGAGTGAAAGTCAGAAGTTTACAAAAAAAACCCCCAAATACTCAAGTAAAATACAGATACTCACAAAATGTACTTAAGTACAGTATTCAAGTAAATGTACTTCACTGCTGTCCACCACTGAAGACCAACAACATAAACAACACTTGTACAATATAATGTGATCCAATACAACAGCCATGACTTCTACCTTTACAAATATAATAATGTTCACTTTTGATTGACACTTTCAGAGAAGATATGAACTTAATTACTGATGTTATAATTTGCAGTGGTGTTGAAGTGGACTGCATTATATTGAAAGTTTTGGTCGCTACATTTACATGCATGAGAGGCAGAATGATGTTTCTAATCTTCTGCTTCCATAATAATTTATGTTTGCCGCCTACTTACTTTGAAATGGCGCAGTAAATCCTCAGCTGTTCCATGTCCCATCAACTGCGACCCTGAATATCTTGACTGGACGTGATCTTCGCACCAATAGCGGATATACAGATCCAGTTGTTTTGTTTTCATGGTCTGGTTGAGGCTCATCAAACATTAAAACAAACGCGTCCTTGTTAGCATCCGCAACAAGCTGCTCTGAAATGTACCGGGAATAATCCAAACCTGCTGATGTAGGCCGTCTGGACGGAACCGCATGCAAACGAGTGGACAGAGTCTGGGAACACAGCACGGAATAAGTGTCCAACTCCCTCATTGACTGGAATGATTGGTGTTGTGTCACGGTGTTCAGAGACCCAGTACCTGTGCTTTCAGTGTAGACGTCCACCCGAACATAGTCCGGAGATGCGGTGCTGCGGTCCCGGTTGTTGCTATCGGGGCTGGGGATGGAGACACGGTGGAGACCAGAGTAGAACAGAACTGGGAAATACCCAGCGTTTGTTGGCAGCTCCATTTTGAGGCTTTATGTTTTGCGCTGTTCATGTGTGACTCCACGGCCTTGACTCCCATCGAGCCCAGTTTGAAACATTTCTAGAACAAAACACACCGCGCCTCGTACACACTGCCTGCTACCGCTTTCAGCCGTCAACATAAACCTTGGTTGGACAGCCAATTTTCGTTGAATTTACACTTTCCCATGCGGTCCAAAGTTGCTACATGAACGACGTGCGTCTGCTTTTAGAGTCCCGGCCGCAACCACATCACTGTTTTGTTGGTTCCGCTATTGTGATTGTGCGACGTTACCACGAGAGTAATTCTGTACATTATTTAAATAAATAAATGAATAAATATTACCATTTATTTTGAGATTTGAGACTAATTACAATCATAAAATCATACTTATCACGTGTTAATATTTTTAAGACGTTTGAAAGATTGATTTAAGACATTTTAATGCCAATTAAGGCCTTGTTTTTAGATTCATGAATTCAATGCCTTTTAAGACTTTTTAAGGATCTGCGGGAACCCTGACTTCCTCATCTTAGAGAAGAACTGGATCAGACTGAGACAAGGACATGTTTGGATTTATTTTTTTAAGGCACTGCTAGCTGAACACTGAACTTGATGTCACATATGAGTAATGCAATATTGATATTAATAACCATTTGTTGTGTAATTAATGTATGAGTTGTGTTAACCTGAGTAGAGAGAGAGCATTAACCCCAGGCTCTGAAGGGTTAAATACATGATGGATACACACAGGTCAGGCTGGAAAGCTACAGCTGCACACACACACACACACATGCACACACACACCAGTACAAAGAGTGTTTTCACACACACAACACATTGCCGCAGCACATTCTTATGTCCTTATAATGTAACAACTAATTGTACTGAAAACCCTAAACTCAAGGTTGTTTAAGGGTGGAAACCATAATAATCCTCCCTATACAGACACCAGCAGCAGCTGCATCACATCTCAGCTAACAGAGGAATAAGACTGACAGGTAGAGAGAGGGAAGAGGGTTCTAGGAGGTTCTTTTACAGGATGGTTCCTGGAGATTGGATGAATGAAATGTTTTTATTTTTTGTTAGTGCCAACCAAATTTTGTTGCAGAAATGCAATGGCAATAAATATCCTTGAATCCTTGAATTTAAATAGCACTTTGTAGAAATACTCTTTTTCAAGTCAAAGTCTTGCATATTAGGTATGCGAGGGGAAAATTCACCAGTATATAGAAGTTAAATGATTCCCCTATCAAGTCCAGATTACTCTATTAGGCTGATATTGTTACAACTTGCAAAATATTACTAATGAACAGCATTTTAATGTTGCAACTCACCAATGCTGAGGTAGTTTTGGCTTTATATATATTATACGGAAGTTTAAATTTTTGGATAACCTGCTCATAGTTTACAAATTCTGATTTGAATAGCCTAACTACAACACTACTTCCCTCTGACATGCAGTGTAGTAGAAGTAAGCAACAAACTTAAAATACCCAAGTGAAGTATCACAACAAACGGCAGTGTTTGAGTAAATATACTTACTTTCCATCACCAGAAAATACAATTCATAAACACAAACTGCAGCCGCCAACATTTCTCTAAAACAGTTTCAGCACAAACAGAGCCTTAGAACACAATGAAAGTGCGATTTAGTGCAGCACTGTTGTATCAGAGCAGTAGTTAAATAACAAGGAGCCCCTAATAAACTTGTAGCTCACTCTCACTGACAGTATTGACAAAGTAGGATGATCTTCCAGGAGCTAAAACGAGTCAAAGTGTTTAATTTAACACTGAGAAGATAAAAGAAACATTCTTCTGCTCACCCAAACCTTAGTTTAATTCTACAAACACAGTCTGATGTTCTAAAAAAATAACATTTCTATGTACAAAACAAACAAAAAGGAGCCAACATTAGTCTTGATGAATTTTAATTACATCAAATGGATTCATGTAAAAGTGGAAAAGGAGGAAAACACTGGGTCTTGTCACCACCATCATGTTCAACACAACAACAGATATCTGCACATGTTCTGTATTTAAAGCGGGCAGGTCACAGGTCACCTATACTCCAAGTCAGATTTAGAAACAGGAAAGTAGATGTGTGCTTTTAATGTTATATTTTCCTTATCAGAGCGGGATGGAAGGTGATAAATGAGTCAGTATGTGGGTGTATTTCAGGGTCTCTCATGGCTGCCAGCTGTCTTATAGGTGACCTGGAACACTCCCTTCATCAGTCTCTCTCTCAGATCACACAACGTTCGCTCAGGATCGGCAGGCGACGGCGCCGATCACCGAGCTGTCATGGCTTCAAAGTCCGTTTGGCATCCTGGCGGGTTAGACTCCCGCCGAGCACTGTCCTCTTCTTTGATTGGATAAAGGAAGTGGGATGATTGGCTGTTTGATTGCTCCATGCAGATTGTGATTCTTCAGCAGCTGGAAATGTTTTTTGTGCTGACATGCGTTATGTTGTGCGTTCTGTCCGTATCCAAAGATCCATTCACGACTTTGAAGTTGCGCAGAAGATCCAAAATGGAGTCATGGTTTTAAAATCGCCCTTTTGGCTGTTGTGTGAACATTGGCACTTTAATCTTAGTCTGCAGAGACTAGTGCACATCTAAAGGACACAGGGCAGTGCAATCTGCCACTGCAGTCTTTACGGAAAAAGAAAACAACAACAACAAAAAAAAAAAACTACTGTCACTGCAACTTTTTCTAGTATTTTTATGTTATTTCCTTGATTCAAGGAAGAAAAACAAAACAGAGAAGGAAGCCACTTTTCTCTACTCAAGTGTCCTGGGTTAAAAAAAAAAAAAAAAACGACAAAAAAAAAAAAAAACAAGGGAAGAAACTGGGATATACAATCTTTTCTCACTGTAGACGGTCTCAGCAGATTAACTCTACTAGGCTTCAGACACACAGCTCCAAGGCCACCTTTCTCTCTGAGTCCCAAGCAAGCAAGAGGAGTGGAAAGAAGAAAGTAAATTAAAAAAATAAAAAAACAAGAGAGAAAGAAGAAGGTTAAAAGTCAGAAGTTGTATCAGTGAAGACAGTGATTTAACAAGAGGGAACAGAGGAAAGCAGCCAGCGTGGATCTACATGCAGAGGGGGAAGGATTTCAGCGCTACACCAAAGCCATGCAGCAACGATAGAAGCATCCTGGAAACAGCAACTTGTTCAGACACACTCAGCAACAGCATGTAAAGGAGGGAAATGGTCCTCTTGTTGGGGGGATTTAGGGACAATTAAAAAAAAGGCAAGCAAAGCGTTCATCCACTCAGACTAACACGATAAAGCGGCCCATATGCCATGCAGGCCGGGTCCCATCAGGCCCGTTTGGCAGCTTGGGGAAACTGAGGGGACACTGAGGGGACAGTGAGGGGACGGTGAGGGGACGGACAGGACGGTGAGGGAGGGTAGGAGGCTTTCGGAGAGCTTAGAGAAGCAGGGGAGGCGAGAAGTGCACAGCAGGATGGACGACATCTGTTACACCATGTTTTGGGTTCCCATGGAGACAGGACTGACACCCCCCCCTCCCCTCTTCACTCACCACGCGCTCACTGCATGGTAGCAGACAGACGAGGGTGGGGGGGGGGCAGCGCTCAGCAACTCTGCTGAGGCTCCCCGCTCCTGCTTTTAGACTTTCTGCCCTCCACATCTGTAGGACAAAGGCAACGTTTGTGTTACATCTGCAGAGTGACAACAGCATTTTCCATTTTACCTGCGTGCACTGTGGGGTCAAGATAAATACACATCAAGCAACTTCAAAAAACAGCAACTAGAGAGTACAAAGGCAGAAATAAATAAGGATCTAGGCGCTGCAGCGGTTCTACAAAGTATTGGCACAGGAAGTAGTGCTCGTCTTTGATTATAACTTAATGATTACAGTCTGTACAAGATCCTGTCAGTCTAAGTCAATCACTATCCGTTCTCAAGTTGTGGTGCATCAAGACGAGTAAATAAAGGTTTTCAAATGTCAAAAGAGATGATGGTAGCTTCATTCACAAAACAATCTGCAACTGTTTTCAACTTGCAATATTCACTCCTTAAATAGCCACCAAAAACTGCCCAAGTAATGAACCGACTTCAAGCAAAACTGCAATCTGAAACAATGCAATTAGAAAATCACATTGGCAGCAATTTAGGACATGTATTATGCAGCACAGTTGACCTGCAGTTAAAACCGTTGTCAGTAGTTTTACAATTTCATGCCATCCTCCTTGTGTGAGTCGCTCCATACATCTATCACACAGTGAATATTCAAATCACAATATCAGTCAGAAAAATCACAAATATTTCCCCCAAAATGTTCCTCCCCAGTGTTTAAAACTAAAAAACCCACCGTGTTCACACTGTTTTCTATTGCCCTCTCTGTCAACTTCCTCTAATCCACCTAAAAACGTCTCTCGGATCATTTTGGGAATGAAGCTTCATCATTTTGTCACCAGCCACCAGAGGTCAGTTCAGATCCACCAGATCACATCCCATCAAAGCAAAAATGCTCCAGTTAATATATATATATATATATATATATATATATATATATATATATATATATAAAAAAGAAAATACAGGAAAAGGTATCAAATGTACAATAAAGCAAACACAGTACACACCATCAATAAAAACAAAAAGAAGATAACCATTTTGATCACAGCAATCAAAATGTGCATTTCAGGTCGGACTGAGACAGAACAAAGCCATGCAACTCAGAAACAGTGGGGAAAAAAAAGGATTTTCCCAAACATCAAAACAACAAAACAATCAAAAAGTGGAAAGTGAATCTATTATCTGGCACATTTTAAGACTTTAATGTGAGAAATCGCTGCTCTAAAGCCCCACGATGCTTTGCTTTTTATCAGAGGCAGCTATTTTTGACAGATCCAGGTGATGCATTCACTGACTCTCAGCGTGTTTTGGCCTCGTATGAAATTCAATTCTTGACTAAGTTAATATTAAAACAGAAATACTATATTGTATGTGATGCATAAACCCCCTACAGCAGATAATAGTTTAGTGATGAGGAAACAATAATATGGCAAAAAGCTTCTGGATGGAAGAACATTCATCAAAGTCCCACCTCACAGAACAGAAAAGGAAAAATAAACCAGCAGTCAGCACCATGGCAAACAGAAAGGAACGACACCACACAGAGATAGATAGTGCTCTGATAAATACATGCAGAGGAGAAGGATTTGTTCTCTTTCCGTCTCCTCTTTTAGTCGAGTTGAGTATCGAGATCAGCGAGCCAGAAACCTCCCTGTTATTCACACACAGCCATACTCGTACCACAGAGACTGGTTCTCCTCTGGGCTCAGTGACGGGTCCGAATTATTCACCCGACTGGCATCGACACCCTCGTTATACTCTGTCAGGCTGGCTGAGCTGGATCTCACCTGGCCATTTGACTGGCTGTGAGGGTTTAGGGTGGAAATGTGGTTGGGGACGGGAGCAGGGTGGGTCTTATTAGTAACAGGAGGCCCGCTGATGTTGCTGACTAAGGTGGGGTTAAGAGACAGGAAGGGGAGGTTTTTGCCTGCAGACTCGCTAAAGATGGAGTCCATGAACACGGACTCTACAGTGAAGGACGGGCCGAGGAAAGACTCGAGGGTGGAGAGGTCGGGGTCCTCCAAGCTATGGCAGGGTAAGCTGTGTGACTTGGGCAGAGGGGTGGTGTTGGTGGTGGTAAAGGGTCCCTTTAGGTTGGTGCTGTTGGGGTGGTACTCACTGGGTGTCGGCTGGGAGCGAACCCCAGCCTTGGTGGAAGCAACGGGAGGAGAAGCGTCGACGGACACGGGCTGCCGGTTGTCCTTGGACAGCATGTCGTGGATGCTGGTGCGTCTCGTGGTGCCCTCGGCGGTGGAGATAACGCTGCTGGCCCGGGGCAGCGTGGAGGAGGCCGAGTCCAGGCGCTCGGAGACGGACGTCGCTTTAGCCTGCGAGGACAAGCTGGAGCGGATCGGGGCCGAGCCTTTCACACGGGTGCTTTCGGCCTTCCGGAGCGTCGGCCGCCCCGGTTGTGCCGAAGACCTGGGAGGGCGATCACTGCTGACGGGTGCTGCTCTCCCACTGGATGAGCGTAATATTCCTCGACCCTTTGTGGAAGTACGTTCCTTCGGCCCGTGGTCAGAAGAGGTGGAGAGGCGAGGAGAGTCTACAGTGAGGTTCTCCTGACTGCCAGACTGCAGAACAAACAAACACAACAGTTAAACCATCGCACAGTATCAAAAATCTTAATGGATTGATCATGTTTAATACCCCGATGTGTCTTGAAAAGTAACTTTTTTAAACAAAAATGCCAGGTTCTCCGGTTCCAGTTTCTTTTTAAAGCAAAAAAACAAATATCTTTCAGTTTTGGAAGGCCAGCAATTTTAGGACATCACCATGGCCTTTTTGGGAAACTATGAAGTGAACAGATATATAAGAAGACAATGAGATTAATAGCTCATAAAATGGTTAGTTCCTGCTCAGAATTGATCCTAAACTGATTGATAAAAGGGAAAATAATCTTCATAATCTATAATAACATCACAACAGCTACTGACATAAACGTCATTTACAACCGAGTCAGAGGCCTTACCTCTGCAGGGTCAATACCCTCATCCAAGAACTGCTGAAGTGAAAGCACCTCGCTGCCTGGAGATCCTGTCTTCCTGATCTGGGTCTGTCCGGGGCTGCCGGCGGCGCTGGACGGGTCCAGAGACCGGCGCAGCTGCAGGGGGCTCTGGTGGGAGGACCGGGAGGAGGTGGGCTGCTGGACGGGGCTGCTGCCGCTGCTGGACCAGACCTCCTGGTCCAGACTCAGGCTGAACTCACCGCTGCTCTCACTGTGAGGTCTGCTGAGGCTGCCGTTCAACGTGCCTGTTAGAGGTGGAAGCCAGGATCAGACGATGGAGAAAAGTAGTCCAAGACCTTGATTGATTTATTGATGTTATCAATCACTGCTAGACACATATTAGTATTGATTCAATTTCCCCACATTTTAAGAACATAGAGTAAATCAGGTTGATTAAAAAGAGATTTAGGTGGTGGTGTAGAGTCCTGTTCCTGTTGTGAGAACAGAGCATGACACCTTCATGTGCAGGGAACAGATATGAGTTGTAACTCTCACAATTCACAGTTTCAATCATCAGGATCTGTGTTTCTAGCGTTTTTGTGACCACTTGCAGGTGCATATTTCTGATTTCACCGTGGACCATACTTAAGCAGGTCCACGGTGAACAGATCTCAACAGGTTGATTCAGAAAGAGTCAACTGTCATGTTTGCAGTGGAAGATCCAGCAGCCTCTAAAAGCAAAGAAGATGTGTCAGATCAGTAAAAAAAGACGGTGCTTCTTTGTTCTTGTGGACAGCTGGTTCTTCCACTGCGAAGGTGTGTCAGGTCAGGAGCACACCAAGAACATGCTTGACAATTCTACATTCACGAGGCTGTGCATCATGATTTCCTCCCTCAGGATCAGACTGTCAAAGCAGAGTTCTATTGTAACGTTCTGAGGTGTCCTAGAGAGAACATTCAGCACAAACAGCCTAAACTGTGGCACTAAATGATGGCAACGTTTTTTGGCCGTACCAACTAAACACCCAAATTTGTCTGTGACTTCTTCCTCTTTAGCAAAATGAAATTCAAGTTGAAGTTTTTCTGTTTTGATAGAGTGGATGATAGATTGGAACTTCCTGGGAGTACACCAAACGTAGCAGGAGCACTGGGAGCAGTGTACCGCTGCACACAGTGACTACTCAATGGAAATGGTATTCAAATGTAAATCAGGTACTGTTTCCTTTTTATAAGAGCAAACTTTTTGATTGGACCTCGTTTGCAGGATGAGATCTAAGCTTATTTCTGAAATGGGTTACAGATCCCTGCTCATTTATTTATCTGCTCAGTTACACTCTCCACCCATTGTTCATTTAAAAATGACAGAAACAAGGAAAAGTGATAAAAAGTCAATCATCAGTGAATTATAAATAAATCAAAACCTATTACGAATTTTTTTCTTTTTTATGCTACGATGCACAAAAGGTGTGTATGTCCCACTTGCTAATTAAATCAATGTCTGTAAAACCAGTAAAACAAAAGAGAGGAAAACATTGATTCTGAACATTAAATGTCCTGTTCCATAGAGAGGAGAAAAAAAGAAACCCTAACTTCATCAAATTTTCACAGGAGATTACATTAAAACAGGTCTGATTAAAGGGTTGAAAGAAAGAGATAAAGACACAGAGGAACCTAGAGGAGTTAGAAGACAGACACAGAGGTGGAGGAAGAGGGTTACAGGAAGGAGAAGCATACCTTTGCCCTCCAGAGGAGAAGTGAGGTGGGAGTTATTGTTACTATTGCTACTGGTGGTCCTGTTGCTATGGAGACTGGAGGGTCTGGAGGCTGGGTGAGGGACGAGAGGGAAGACGCACAACACATACACACAGTTAGGATTCATATACATGTACCCACAACCGACATGCACTAACACAAGGAGTAGCACGTAGCTGCACACTAACAGAACGTCTCCCGCTGGGGCAGCAGATGGCACATGCCAGGCAGAGGGGCAGGAAAGGTGGCTCAGAGCCAGGCTGCAGCTACAATATGTCCAACCGAAAAACAAAGAAACTACCAACAGGGAGGCCAGAAACACCTAAACACAAGGACCGAGCCACTTTAGGGAAAAGGGGGAACTGATAGAGACGATACTGGGAACACAGGACGACAAGGTGAGAGAAGAAATGTGAAACTGAGAAGCAGGAGGACAAAGAAAGGAAAGCAGTGATGGCAGTGTGACCTTGCTATTTCCTGCTTCCACAGGCAAAGCTTCAACTGGAAACCAGTGACCGTGAAATCATCTCAAACTGGTTTTCAGGACATGCATGGCACCAAATCAGAATTTAAAATGAATCTCTAGACTACTGATCGGTATCAGCTACTATGTCTAGGAAACCAGCCCATTATTTGTGACCCAGAGTGATCTCCAGTGCCGAGTAATAGTCACTTACTACAGATGTTACAGGGCACTCTGCGCATAACACTCGGCTCAACAGGGGACGGACACAAAGCCAGCAGGCCTGATGAAACACACACATATACACACAATGCAACACACCCAGATGGAGACATGTTTGAAGGGACACTGCACTGCTCACTACTGTGCAAAACAAGCAGAGTTTAGTATTTTGCACTTCTTTAAAACACAGAGCATAAAAGCTGCTTTAAAACAAATCAATAGATATCTCAAACCACCATTAGTGACTGTGCAAATAACATCTCCAGAAGATGACCTAATAGCTGATACATTATGAGTCAGACTGGAGGTATATTTCATCCAGCCATTACTGGAATGAACCAGGAAATGAGTCTCACAGCAACATATTTCATTTTACAAGTGAATTCTGGGAACTCATCAGCGAGGTAGAATGGAAACGAGGCACTAATGCTGCAACAGCGTCCTGCAGAACCAGTTTAATGACCATGTGGGGCAACAAAGGGTCATTAAAAGTCAGGTTAAACAGAGTGCTAACATACTGCAGAAGTTTAACTGTAAAAGAAGCAATATGCAATCGAAAACGTATGGCTTTAAGGTGTAGACGTAGCATAAGTGATGGGAATGTGTGTCAGTAGTTTGGTGGCTGTTTAACAACTGGGTCATCTACGTCAGAGCAGCACAGAAGTGAGGAGTCATCGCCCGGCTGCAGATTAACTGCCCTGGATACCGTCCTAACGCCTGAATTAGAGTCAATCCTTCTTTCAGTGGAGGCTGATCTCTCTCTGGTTTGCTCTCTATAAAATTGCTTCCCCAACTGTAGATTAGGTTTAATGGAAGTGCAAGAGGGCAGCCCGAAGATTAGCAGGGGGACCGCTGAGGACATGACCTCCTTTTAGGGTCTGTTCTCCTTTGAAGGGCCTTCAGATTCCTGGTTGGTGCTGAGAGGCTGCTACACCTTTTCACTGCATGTGACACATGTAAATGTCGGTGTCATGTCAAGTCTTACCTTGACTCTTGGGGTCATCTGAGCCAGCAACGTCCTCAGAGGAGGCGTTGTCTGTGGAGATACAGAGGAGAATGACGCTGAAGCAAATTCAGCAGCTACCGTTCAAATTAATCTAGTCCACATAATAAAGGAATTGATGCTGAAAAAGAAGCAACCAGCCAATCAAACCAGCGTCCCAACCTTTGACCTGCAGTCGGAGTTTTGCTCTGCTGTGTCCTGCGCTGGGCAGCGTGAGAGCAGCACAGTCGATGGCGTTGGTGGAAAAGGCGAGCTCCTTCATGCGCTGCCCGCTGCGTCTGCTGCTGCCCGTCATGCCGGCGTCTCCGGCTTCAACGCCGTCTAGATTCTCGGTGCTGCCGGCCCACTGAGCCCCGGGACCACCGGCCACCGCCATGGTCTGCAGCAGGTCGTTCATGGCTGAAGGGGCGGATGGAGGGACGGAAATAAGAACAAGAACTGAATTAGACACTTTATACGTCTCATCTCACAACGAGCTGCAGCCCAGAAGTTGTAGCTCACTGCTTTTTTTTGCCAGACATTTTGTATCCTTTTAGCCATAATAAAGGGGATGAAAAATTGTCTGAAATGACCTAGTTGCTAAAGAAATCCTTAAGACTGGAGAACTACTTGTCTAATTAGTGTTTTTTCTTCTTCATAAGGGCCTAAACTAGTAGCCTCATGAGGACCAAAGCTCAACTCTCACAGTTAGCATGGAAATCTTAAGCTCCTAATCAAACTAGACACAAGATGTAACTCAGGACTTGTCCACACATACACAGGTAATTTATTGAAAAGGGGGTTTTCCATCTTTAGTCTCAAAAAATATCTCTGTCCACATGTAAACACAACTGATAACAACAGGCGCTATAACCCTAGAGACATGTTAGCCAATCAGAAGCATGAAAAAAAAGTTACAGCCAGTTCTGAAAGGTTAACAGCAATGGTGCATTGAGGAAAAAGAGGACGATATGTCCGGACTGACTGTGATGCCTCTGATCCTCAATACAGTGGAAAAGGAACTCTACATGTATGTGTTTACATGTAAAAAGTTTTTTCAGCAGCTCTATTTTGGACATGTCACTGCACAAAATCTCCTCATGTAAACAGAAAAGGCTGCAGAGTTCCTGAATACAGTAGAAATCTTTCAGCAAAATGCAGCTGAATTAGATGCTACTCAGCTCAAGGACAGAAAATTTCAAGAGTAGAAAACAGGACAACTGGATCTTTATTCGCAGACTTATATTGTGCAAACAGATTAGCCTTTCAGCACTACTGTCTTCATGTAGAGTCAAAGATGTACCTTTAGCTCTGTAACTTGAAGAAAGGTGTATTTTGCTGTGTTTCTGACATTGTGTTGGATAAATCGTTGGTTAAGAGTTAATAAAAAAAAACTCTTGCAAGGACAAATGTATAAAAGTAAAGCTACAAATATCCATTAGATTTGAAATCCTGTTCAACCAGTTATTCAATGATAACTGGACACTGGGTTTAAGTTGAACGTATGCGTTTGCCTCACGTCTTTGTTGACTTTCACTCTGACACAGTGGTGTTGAAATGCTTCTGTTGGCACAATAGAAGGCTGTGAATTAAGTGGCTCTTCTTTATGGACTCTGGAGAGTTTCAGAATATCTCCACAGTGACTGAAAACAGTGTTTGCATTAGAGACAGACATCCCTCAGCTCTGCGATTACTGCGGCTGATATTTGGCATTTTTAAGATTACTGACATCAGTATATTTATTGAGTGATTATTGATAAATTAAATGCTTTACTTCAGGTCTGATGCTGTCTCCAAAATGTCTCTTATGCAGGGACTGAAGAAACTGAACAAGAAACACAAGCTGCTGCCTTAAAATAGGAAATTAGCTCCTATCACAGTGGTTAAGGCTAACAGCAAGCAGCCAAGTTAGAAGGCTGCCAGAGATTAACCTGGAAGTCTGGAAAACAAGAATTAATAATGCTATCAGATATGGACCTTAGTGAGCAATACAAGTGGTAGAACAGTGAAAGATTAAGAAAATAGAGAAGAACAGCAGCAGACAAACTGATTACTCTCAGTTGATAAAACATAAACAGAGGAGATCGTCCTAATTTAATCACTACTATTCCTGTTTCACATTCAGTTATAGTCACCCTTATTAATGAAGAAGCCTAGTTATGAATGACAAGTTCTCTGCTACCACATGCTGTTAAAAAAGTACAGTTAATGTTCCAAATATAGGGTCTTGATTACCAATAATCTGCCTTGATATTGACACTGAAAGACCCATATCCCTTCTTGCATGTGGACAAAAAGCCAAAATGCATGGAAAACTACCCATGTACGTGTGGATATGGCCTCAGTATTTACTAATAAATTCATCCTGTAGCACAAAACAAATTGAAACCTTTGGCAACTCAAGACACATGCAGGCGAACAGTGTTATAAATAAAAACATTAAAGTGCATAAAGACGGCAGCTGGTCATCCTGGCCCGTCTCAGCCAGACACTTTAGGACACGGCCGTCTGTCTTTATGCACTGTGAGTCGTGTGCGGCGGTGGAGAAGCATGACGGCATGCAGAGCTGCTCTGAGCAGCAGCAGCAGCAGCAGCAGCGATAAATCCATGTCAGCAGAATAAGATCTGAAATGCAGTGCTCTGACAGACGAAGAGAGACAGAGAGTCAGAAACAGAGAACAAAGGCTCCATTTCAAGTCCTCCATGGTGAGTGCGAGCGTCGATCAGGCGGTTGATGACTTTTTATGACATGCTGCAATCAAATGAAAGGCGAACCAGCAGCGTCTCACCTGGACTCACACACAAACGCACACACCGAGCCTTTCATCCACAAACAAAATGAAACCACAGAGCACACGACAAAGCTGCCCGATAAGTCGCCCATTGGATTCATGTCCTGACCAAAATGGAAAGATACGCTTTGGTCTGGAGATGGAAATCAAACGGCATCACACTACAAGAGACAGAGGAAATCCCTGCTTTCATAGCACTTTGCTCATTTTTAGACAAAGTCAGTGAAGTTTGTGATACTCTAAAGTGATGCTACACTGGTGAGAGCTAACAAAGACTCTACAGGAGAGAGTGGAGGCGGCAGGGCGGAGGAGGTGATGGAGGTGTGGGAATGACTAGGAAAAACTACGAGGAAAGGTCACTGATGTCACCAGATACAGCAGGAAATTTGAAACTTGAATCTTGTGCAGACGTCTCTTCGAAGTGAGCGTTAAATATGTAATAGGGCTGCTGTAGCTGAAAGCACCCTGACATCAGTGACTGCTCCTTCTTTGTTTCTCCCAGCGTGACAGCGAGGAGGAGGAGGAGGATGAGGAAGGCTAGCGTGGCGGCTAACGGAGGTCTTACACATGGAGCGCCGGTAGATGGCCTTGGCCTTGTCTTTGTCCTTGGATCTGTTCCTCATGAAAGGCAACCTTTTTATAGCTGTCAGAGCGTAGCCAGAGACAGACAGACAGACAGGCGGATAGACAGATAGAGAGACAGACAGGGGAGAGAGAGAGCGACAGAAACGAGCCCGAGGGACGTCGAGGAAGAGAAAACAAAGGAAAAAAAAAGAAGGGCAGAACAGAGGGATGTGGTTAACGTTGTCACAAACGGAGGAAGAGATGTAGAGAGAGAGCTGGACAACAGACAACAATGCAATAGACACAACCACTAGAATATATGATTTAAAAACAGGTGGGTCGTATCACTGCAAAGATCCAGTCTAAGGGATTCCAATCTACACAAATGCATGGAAACAGTTACAAAAATATTAACAATGCAAGACAAAGTTAAGGGAGCTGAAAAAATGTGCAGAAATCTGAAATATGTATTCAGCACCACTTATTTCTACCAGCATTGTTCATAAATTATAACTTTAAAACAAAATATCTGTCTTTAAATGGACTGAAATGCCTCCCACTGACCTTTCCAAACCCGAATAATACTTTTTAAGGGCAGACTTTTCTGTACAAAAACACATTATTCGAACAAATACAAAACAGAAACCCAATATTCAAACACACACACACTCGTTCCATCAACACACTCATGGTAATGGTCCTGACCGCTACATTAAAAACTGGTGTGAAAGCATTACACGCTGTACACAACAACACGACTGTCGACACATTACCATACCGAGATGAGACACACAGGACGAAGAGTATTAAAGGGTGCAATCAGGAGAGTGAAAAGGGGAAAGTTCAACAGCAGCAGGAACGATTAGAGTCTTTCCAGCACAGAGATTAAAAAAAAAAAAAAAACACAAAGAATAAGAAGCTGAAAACTGTTTGATGCAAACTTGTCTGTAATTTCTCTGGCACAGATGTTGTCATGTTTTTAGAAGTTAAAAATCTGTGTTTTCTTTCTCTTGCAGTGTTGAATGTAATAAAAAATAAATGTTTTATATTGGTACACTCTGACTAGCATCTTGATTTTTCACATATTTTAGCTCGAAATTGCTGTATTTTAAGTAAAATAAATGTAACTGAGTAACAACCTGGAAAGGAGCGACAATGCATTGCACCTTTTAATAGCCGTGATGCTACGTTAGAGGGCGTTTCTTTCTCATTTACAGGTGAACTGCACAGATCAGGAGGTTAACATGTAGAAGAGCTAAAGAGCTTAAACATGCTAAAGGAGGAAGTTAATGAAGCAGACCTGGAACAAAATTTAAGTTTTTTTTCCAGAATCTGAACAACATGAGGTGCACTTGATTTTTAAGTTAATACCTGATCACCATTAAGCCTCTGAACAACAAAAAGGTATGTTATCTTTTTAAAAAATGCCCGAATGACACCTTCTGTCAGCCAGAAACTGATAAAATTGTTGGATTTTCAACTTTTCAAGGGAAATAATCATGTGAGACATACATTACCATAAATAAAATTAATAACTAAATCTATACTTGGAATCACAATATTCAAATAAAATCATTACATCTTACATTTCTCATTTGCAAATGTGCCAAAGATAACACATATAAAAACTAAGAATTAAAATGTCTGTGGCTGGGGGAGCTTCTATTATTTCCAGTACAGGTAACGTCTGTGGACAACTGGAAAAACCTGCACTTCTGGATTCAAGTTTTTTCAATTGTTTGAAATAAATTTTCCAAAAAAAACTCATTTTTTCTTCTCATTTTATGATTTATGGCATTACAACTTTGTTATACTTTACAAAAGAGATTTTTGAGCTCTTTCTACTTCTACTATATGTGGCAGCATAAAAAAAAGAGCTACAGGAGCAAAAAATGGCCAGAAATTGCTTACAGATTTTCACATATAAAACTGGTGGAGCTTTCCATTGAAACGTAATGTTGATAATTATATAAACAGATATTGCTCTTAGGAGTTAAAGTAACTGTCTGTGGGTTTTTTTTTTTATAACCACAGCCAATAAAATAAGACAAAGTGCACTTCATGTCGTTTCAAACATAATAAAGTCCTCTAACCAGGTGCTGTTTTCAGAGTCAACCCTGTGGTGCTGTGCAGCTCCACCGTAGCCTCTACGACAGCTCAGTGACACGACAATGGACTCACGAAAACATGCCCTGAGAGACGTGACAGTGGGGTCATATGCCCCGCCCACCCTCCCCGTCCGCGGCATACCATTGGACGAGCCCTGAACTTGGGCATGAGGCTGCTGCCCTCTCCTCCCTTTGCAGAGAGATAAAGAAGCAAAGGAGCAATTAGGGGGAAAAGGAAAAATTCATTCAAACACTCAAACATCCAAACCCACACACACACAGCAGCACGTTGTGTCACTTTCTGAGTACAAAAGCATCATTAATTTGCATTTACATCCTGTCACAGCTTCCTTTGTTGGGTGGTTCATTTAGTCACTTATGTACATGTGTTTTCTTTCTACTCACTGCTGCTCCTCTTGTGTGACAGCGTGTCGTCCAGCGAGTTGGAACCAGAGCCGATAGACGAACTGTCCTGGCTGTCCGGGGGAAACACCAGAAAACCGTCGCCGGACTCCGAACGAGACGGAGTCAGCGTGAGCGAGCGCATCCTCTCCCGGCTCTTCGGCTTGATCAGCTTCCTCATCTTCAGAGTGATCCAGTTGCCACGCCTGTAAAGAAAAGACAAGAGAGAGCAGGATGCCATGAAGAACAAAAGAAAACAGGATGGAAAATCAATACATACCGACATAAAAATGATGTATTCTAACTGTCTGACTTGTTCTGTGTGCTTAAAGGCTTTATTTCAACCTCTGAATCCTTCTGATGATACTCGAGGTGAAAAATGTTGCAGCATACAGCTGTTTACTGCTCTGCAGACTATAAATATTTGATGCATCCGCTCCCCAGGCTGCAGTGTTTTCTAGCATTCCCAGCAAGCAAATTGTTCTGATTCACACGTGAGCCATTAAGGTGCTACAACAATGCCATTTAAACAAAATAACTTCATTTCTCTTGTGTTTTAGGTGAACTATTTTTTAAGTTATTTTGCTGGATGAAGCTGCTGTTTACCTCCGAGGAGGTGACGGGTCGTAGAACTTGTACTGGTCCATGATCTTCTCCTCCAGCTTCTCCTTCTGTCTCCTCAGTTCATTCAGTTTGTCTCTGAAGGTTGGAAAAAGGAAATATAGTCCAGTAAAACAAACAAGAATGCATACAATCTGCAATCTGAATGCAGATGAATGGAATATTTGCAGACAGCAGCTGATTCAGACAACATATTTACTGCTTGTTGTAAAGAAAAGGTGTACTATCAGGGGTTTACATGTATTGTCTTTGCTCGACGTGGAACAGGTCCTTGCTCTCCATCGTCTGCTCCAGCAGTGTGCGATTCTGCAGCATCAGAGTCTGGATCTGGTCCAACAGGTGACGGTTCTCCTCCTCCAGGTTTCCCTTAAGCTGGCTCAACAACTAACACAAACACACACAGATGTTAAAGAGACACCAGGACACTTGCCTCAGGAACAAATATGATCAACTAAGAGGGATAAACCTGCGTAAACACAGCTGGCTTATGATGAGCTAATACGCTAAATCAAAATGAGGAGGATCAGCTAAAGACAGCTGGATTTACAGCTGGGACATAAACTACGGGAAACCCCCAAATGCAGAGAACAGAGGGGGTTGTCCTCACCTCACACTGGTTGGTGAGCTTGGTGGAGGTGATGTCCAGCTGCTGGTACTGCTCCTTCAGTTTGGAGAACTCGGCCTCCAGCTTGGTCTGGTCCAGCTTGGCGCTGTTCAGCTGAGTCTTTATGTTCTTATGGTCCAGCTGGAGGCTCTCGTTGTCCTTCACCAGCTGACGGTACGTGGTGTTCAGCCTGAGGAGACACATGCGGAGGTCAGCAGCTTTGTTAACATGTATTCATCGTGTCTAACATAAAAGCTCTTGACAGCGGTGTATCTGACCGGTCGTTTTCCTCTTTGAGCTGTTTGCACTGGTCAGCTGTGGCCTGGTGGGTTTGGTTCTCCAGTGCCATCTTTTCCTGCTGCTCCTTCAGGTTCTTCTCCAGCTCTTCCAGCTCCCCCTTCCTCTGCAGCAGCTGCTTGTACCTGCACACATCAACACACAGATTTCAGTTTGGGGTTGCATCAGAAACACTAAGGGGAAACTTGACAGATGTTCTTCTCTCTGATCTCAAACACACACAAACTACAATAACTGAAAATAATGGACATTATTCAGATTATCAGGAAGCAGAGCACCACCTCATGAGATCTAATGTTGTCTTTCTTCAATTTGCACTCTAAAATTTGCTCACTATGAAGTGTATTCAGCATTTTCATTCTTTATTTCTATTTTACTACTAACCTCTGTGTAGTTGCATATATTCCACTGAACTTTTTTTTATTGTTTATTGTATTGTAATCTGGCAAAATAATTTCCTCCGGGGTGAATAAAGTTGATCTTATCTTATTTTAGCCACATGCTAAACAAGCACTTTTCAGAAACTAGAAGATGCAACTTTTCAAGTGAAGTCTTGTGCTGTACACCAGTCTTGGCCACAGTCTGTTCAATCTTGGCCTTACAGTTCTTCTGCTTTGTTATTTTATTTAGCGAGTGATAAAAATTCCAAAAAAATGTTTAATGTTAAGAGATTAAACAGTATAATCTAAATCTATCATCTTTCTAAAGCCTGAGAAAATACCTCAGCTTGAAGTCGACAAAATACAAAAACAGAATAACTTGTGCTACAAATTTCATCTGAATATTGTGGACAAAAATGCTACATTATGGGAAATGTAGGACTCAGTGGGTTTCGCTTAGTATCACTTGAGTCACTCTGGAAACTGCACTCTTAGCGTGAGTAATCCCAGGAATATGTTCCCAGTACTAAATTACAGGCATGATTGAAGAAAACAATCTGATTTACTCATTTACATAAATCTTTTCAGTTGCAAATATTATTTCAGTTGGTTGTTTTGACACAATTATGTTGCTAATAGCATCAACAATTTATTGAGTGCAAGTTAACCTGAAATGTATGCACTCATGGGTACTTATCAATGAGACAAAAACAGAAGGCTAAAATGATTGGGGAGAGGTCGTCATCAGTTATTTGCTCGAGGCACTGCCGTACTAATCATTCAGATTTTAACTCCTAAATATCAGGGCGACCCCAGTGAGTCTGCAAACAGTTGGGGAGTTTTAAGTCCAAATAATCTGGGTCAAACGTTAGTTCAGACCAAGGTCCCAGACCAGATTACTCCTCTGACTGTCAGACGTGGTGAAATGGGGTTTAAATCTGCCTGAAACTCCTGCAGTCTGAGCTCAGTGTTACTCTGCATGGTTGGTTTCATACTTGTTCAATCTTGCCTTCATAGGAAAATGTACAAAAGAAGGTTAAAGCGCAGCAAAAAGTCACAAGTGAGTCTTAATGTGTAATTAGACTCGAGCGCTGGCTGCTGAACTGCGTCTCACTTGTCCTCCAGGTCCCGGTGCTGCTGCTCCAGGCTCTTGTGGGAGGTCTTCAGGCCGCCGTGCTTCCCGATAAGGGCCTCGTACTCGACCGCCTGCCTCTCGTGCAGCGCCGCCAGCTTCTCGTGGTCGCGGAGCAGCAGCTCGTATGTGGCCCTCAGCTCCTCCTTCTCCTTCAGGGCTCCTTCACGTTCGCCCTCCACGCTGCTCTGCTGGCTCTGCAGCTGGGCGTTCTGGGCCATGAGGGAGGCGCTCTGGGAGCTCAGGGTGGAGTTTTCAACCTGCAGACGAGGACAAAGGCACAAATGGAGGTGAGAAGGTTGTTGCTGTTTGGTTCCATAGGGGGCGCTGTGTGTCTGTTCGCTGTAAGCTCCATCAAACAAACGTGAGCAGGAAGGCCGTTTCTTTTCATGTTTCCTTTATGGTTCCTCATCTGAAATCACTCCACGCTCACGACTAGTGTGTCTATTCACATTGTGTCCAGGTGCCGACACACTTTCTGTACCTTTGAAGAGTTTTTTTAATCCCCTACACCTGCCCTCAAACACACCCAGCCCACGTTACACATCAAGCGACACACAAACGCCCTGAGAAACAGCCAGCAGCTTCTGTCTGGTCAGTTTAAATCCTACAGCTCGTAAGAAGGGTTTGAATCACTGCCAGATAGGGAGGACAAGTCTAAATCCATAGCAGGGAGCCAAGCAGCCTGGCAGGGCAACTGTACAAACAGAGCAATGCAAGGAGGAGGCTGGGAAGCACTTGTTTTGGTGTAAAATCTACAGTCTCTTATGTAGTAATAAATACAGAACACATCTAATCCTTGCTACTTTGCATTTTATTAGGCATTGTGATGAGCCTAGTATAATGATACCTTCATTATACGTGTGGTACTCAGACATACTATCATTAAAATATTCTATAGAATTTTAGAGTGCATTTATCTGGGAAAATGATCAGAGGATGGAGGGTGTCGTATACTGTACAGATTGTAAAACTTCATAAGACTATATAAATAATAATAAAAACATTTTGCCACTAATAATGATCTCAGCCTAAAAATCATTTAATTCCTAAGTGCAATTAAAAAAAAAAAAAAGCTGCCAAACAGCTACTAAATGGACCTAGAAGTTAGATTTTTTTTTTCATTTTTTCAGCTTCAAGTTCAAGCATTAAGTTTGTTCTTTCATTTTTAAGCCAAAGTAGACGATGGGTCTTTAACCCTCTGAACCCCAAACAGCTGCTTAATTTTTAAAATTTTTTTTGGCTCCCATCACATTTTTTCTCACTGTGGATTAATTTTTCCCTGCAATAAAAAGTCCTGCTCCTCTACGGAAACAACACAACCATCACTGGAAGTAGAGATAATTCAAAAAATACCTTCTGTGCAGTATGACAATAATGTTAAACATTTTAAAACAGTAAAAACAAAAGTAAATATGAGTATTTATTTAATAAAAAAAACAAAAGACAAGGAAAACATAGTGACTCTACATAATATAGATATTTTACTACTTAGATTTTAAATTTGTTCCTATATCATCTCCCTTTCGTTCTGTGTAAATACAGCCATTCAGCTCAGTTCAACAAGAAAAAAAACTCTGAATTTTCGTCACATGAATGTTGGTCACAGCTGAGTCATTAATGGCCTCATTGTTTAACCAAAGAGCACAGAATTTTTCTTTTGTTACAGAATCTTCTCAGAGTAAGTCATTTATTTCTGGTGATTTTTTAAAATAACATGACATATAGAATAAAGTGAATCTGATAAACTAACCTAATATATGTCCAAAATGTAAGTTTCTCAATAATAAATCACACATGACTAATTGATCATTGGGAGACTAAAAATCCTCTCTTTATAACATTTCTGGCTCTGATAGATGGTGTAATTTTGGTGATTTTTTTTAGGTATAACATGACTTTTTGTATTCATTCACACATTGAAATGACACAGCTGTGACTAACGGTCGTGTTACAAAAATTCAGAGTGTTTTCTGCTGAACCGCAGGCAGCGTAGATAGAATGAAAGCAAATTAACATGCAAATAATTAAAAATCACCAAATTCTAGAGCCAATGTTTCAATTTCTGGTGTTCGTGGACACTTGAATATGTCAATTCTAATTAGTTTTAAATTTTTGTAGAATAAATAACCAAAGAAATTCAACTTCTTTTCAGGATTCGTTGTGTTGTAACTCCGTCAAACTGCTCAGAAGACATTTCTGAGTTCTCTCTACTTCTAGACTTTATATTCCACTGAATAAAAACTGAAAAAACTGAAAAATTCACCGGACACTAAACTTTCCAACAGTACTTGAATGTATCACGTGTAACTCCAGGTTCCTTTGTGAAAATTCATCAAATCGAACCTTAAATTTGTGATATTTCATCGAAGTCGGTTTACTCTTCATGCCCCGTTTGAAAAATTTGTCAATAATAAACGCTTTGCTCTAAAACATTCTGTAAAAAACTAAAAATTCTTGGCTCTTGAAGCCACCAGCTTACAGGTTCGATATCTGAACCTGTAATGCATTCCTCTGGAAGAATCTGTCCACTATTGTTTACTGGTCACTGCATTGTGTAGAAGATCACCTGCAGCTTGGCGTTCTGCGTCTGCAGTGTCGTGTTATTCTCCTGTAAGGAGGCGGTTTGTCTCTGCAGAGCCACTATCTGAGCCTGCAGGTTGGAGCTCTGAGTCTCCAGCTGTTTGAGCTGACTCCTCAGGGCCACCTTCTCAGCCTGCAGCGTGGCATTCTGGGAAAAACACAAATAATAGAACATCAGACAGGAAAGTGCACAACAGATTTGTTCGTGCTCAGAATTCACACAAGAAAGTCACGGAATCGCTCCCAACTTACGTTCCTCTCCACCTCAATGAGTCTGTCTTTGACTTTCAGCAGCTCCCTCGTTGCTTCATGGCTCTCTTTCTCCCATTTGCTGACGGTCTGAGGGTCCTCTCCTCCTCTGGGTGGTGAGCTCTGCACCATCCTCTCCTCCTCCTCCCTCTGACGCAGCGCCTCGTAGTTTTTCTTCACCTGGCGAGAGAGAAAAAGTAAGTCAACACACTGAAATAACTGTGTGGTATTTGCTGCTCCGTCCCACATCAAAATCAGCTCCAGTATAAACATGTAAATGGAAGACAGCTGACGGTGGTGGGCTGCTCCGGGTCCGACTGGAAAAACACAAATGAAAATAATAGCAGACCCTTCTATCTGAGAGTTCATGCCTCAGGTTTTCCACTCTGCACTGGAAGCTTTGGGTTGGATGTGTGTCAGCAAGTTTAAAAACACAAGGGACTCCCTAAAGGAAAGCAGACATCCTCCATCCCACTCCACCTCTTTGACAGACTCCTGCCGCCTCATGAATAGATAAACCGCCGACAGAAGTGGAAGAGTGGATGAATAAATTATGCATCGGCTTTGAGGAGCCCTGGATGTTTTCAGTGTTTGTAGCGTTTTTGACTGCAGGGGAGAGATTTTGGGACACGCTGTTCTCAAGCGGACGAGCTGTTTTGGCTTCCTGGGAGGTCAGAATGTGGGGGATGTGTTTTTAATTCCAATAATGGTTTGGATTTGTGTATTTGGTGTTACTGACCGTCTTCAGCTCCTGGCGAAGCTGCTGGTTGAGGTTGGAGGATTCCTGCAGTCTGGCCTCCAGAGCGGCGATTTTCTCCTCCTTAATCTCCAAAGATGATTTCAGAGTCGACTCCAGTTTGGTTTCCAGCAGCTTAAACCTGAAGAAAAATGTCCAATTAGCTGTTTGTGTGTGTAGAAGTGACTCTAGAACCACACTTTCATAGCCACAGCCTAGCAAGGACAGCTGACTTCTGGGATAGAGTGCAGCAGGTGGGGTGATACTGACTCAGAAACCTCCCGCAGGGTGATTCTGCAGGACTCAGATTAATTAAAACCACATCACCTGATCTAAAATAGGCCACAGACCTGATTCACGTGGAGTCCCAATTGTGCTAATCACTTTTAATGATTCTGATCCCAATAGTGCTTCACGTGCTCCTCGGTTGATCTCATTTCCAGAGTTGGTGAGTCGAGAAGCAAAACTTTGGTTTAAAGTTGGAATGTGGATGCCACAAAGAAGATTTGTTGTATTTTACTGCTCAGAACGTTTCAGGGTGTTTTGTGCCTCCCGTGATATTATTACTCACTGTGGGCTCTTTATTCACCACAGTATTAAGTCCTGCACCTCTCTGATACCATGTCCAGAAGAAGAACGAGCGCTTCTGTGCAGTGGGACACAGACCTCCATTAATCATAACAAAGAAAAAAAAAGTTGAATTTCTTTAATTATTGTACAAAATATGAAAAAAAAAACCACATATAAAACCTTTTCCAAGTCTCCACAGATGTTACCAAAACTGGAAAAATGGTGACTCCACCTACTATAGATACTTTTACTATTTTTAATTTGTCTCCAATTTAGCTACAAGATCTTCAATTTTTTTTCCATGTTACCGTTGGTTGCAGCTGAGTCACTAAAATCTCCATAGTTGCGTTGAGCAGAAATTCAGTTTTTACAAAATCTAGTTACTGCAAATGGTGTATTTTTGGTAGATTTTTAAATCAGACGTGCAGAATAAACTGATTTTAATCGACTATCCCAATTTTAAGCCCAGATTTGGTTGTTTTCCAACATAAAGACACTTCACATACAAAGTTAGAAATTCCACTATTCTTTCTGTTGTTACAGTTTCTGACTGGAATAAATAGTGTAATTTTGATGATTTTTTAAAAACAAAACATACCTTTTAAACCAGCCAGTGGGGTTTAGAGGCTTAAACAACACACTGACTGTGGTTTCAGTATTTATTATGTGACAACAAAGAGTGAAGGAAACTTGCTATCAGGATTACAGCTAACAAATAGACATATACAAGATGATAACTGTGTGAGTTGTGTACCAAAATTTTCCTCGAGTTATTCCAACTTGTGGAATTTTCCTGGGTGTGAAGTCACTCCAAGTATTCCAACACCACATAATTGCACGAGGAGGTTGAGATTGTTTTAAAAGCCGTCGTCAGGCCACAAATACTGCAGCTGTTTTAGTTTTTGTGTATGTTTGCAACAGGATACCTGTCATCCGAGCTCTCGTCATGCAGGAGTCTCTCTTTGTTCAGTCCGATCTTCTCCAGCTCGTGGGTCAGTTTCTCCAGATCATTATTCATCTGCTGAGTTCGCAGCTTCTCACTTACAAGCTCCTAAACACACAGTTACACACCATGAGTTACTCTGAATATCACCCACAACACATGCACAATATATTTTAAAAATAAACAACAATCAAGCTGTACAGTTTGAAGCCAAGCATCATCACAGACATTGATTGTAAAGGTATTTCTGGTGTCACTGATAAGGGCTAATCAGAGCTTTTGGAGCCTGTATGGAAAGCCAAAAGTGCCATAATTCCATGTGTTTGCATTTTCTTGACCACCTGTGGGGTCGTTTATCAGATGTGACTGCTGTTGGTTTTGCTACTTTGAAGTGAAGTTGAAATTTCTGTTGTTCAATTTCAGTATAGTAGCTTTATCACAATGCTCTACTCAGGAAAACATTTATTTTAGTCGCTGATGTTAAGGATAATCTATTACACCACTTTGAAATGGAACTGTGGTTGTACTACTTATTTTGGCCATTTCATTTGAACTATAATGCAGTACTAAATGGAATTGTGATGAGAACTATTCATTTATGTGGCTATTGTGTTTAAAAAAAACAAAAACTAACGCAGCACTAAGTGAAAATGTGGTAACGTGTTTATTTTCTTAATTTGCAGAATAAAAATAACATTAAGAAACAGCTTGAATGCTTTGTGGAGATATTCAGTTGTAGTTTCATTCTTGAAGCGTGCACTGTGCAACTGCATTTTCTAGGAAAATTGCATTTGTTTGTGACTCAGTTTCACGAAATACTCAAAATTAAATGACTCTTATCAGATTAAGGACATAAAAACTTAATTGGAACATCCCTAAGTATAAATAAATCTATTTGCATGAGTAGTTATGAATGTTGCATACATCCGTTTCAGAATAAAATATTATATCATGTTAATAAATTTACTTTTAGCACTGCATGTCTTTCAAATTATTGTTTCATGCCTTAACCAACAAAAGGATTCTAAAAATGATGTTGAATCTTAAAAACTTTTGGAATAATATTCATAGATGTGCGATACTTTACCGGCTCCACCTACCTCTCTGAGTGTGATGAGCGTCTTCTTATCAATGCTGGACTGTTTGACCAGCTCCTTGTTTTCTCTCTCCAGGTCTTTGACTCTGGTGCAGGAGTCCCTGAAGAAGATCATCTCCTTGCCCATGGTGCGATTCTCCTTCTCCAGGCTGGAGATCCGCTGGTTGCTGTCGTCCAGCTTGGAGTCTCGGATCTCAGCCTGCTGCCTCAGACGCTTGTTCTCCTTCTCCAGAAGCTTCTTGTCTTTCTCCAGCAGGGAGCTTTCCTGCTCCAGAGTCTTGTTCTGTGGCAGAGAAGGGCGTGAAGGATAAAACATCATTTGATGGGATTACTTTTAGTTGTAAATGTAAATAGATGTTTGGCTAAAAGTGGGCAAAGATTAACTCAAAGGGCCAAAAATCTATTTGACACGTAATCTGGGATAATCCAACTCTGCTGGGAAACATGCTGTAATTTTATCAGAATGAACCCAAATGAAGCAGCATGACGATGCTGCCAGATAACACATTTTATTCATTTAACATCCTGTATCACAAACTCTGCCTTCAGTCTGCCTCAACCATGATTTTTGGGTCAGTTTGACTGGCCCCATTCTGCCAGGCAGAATCAGTCCAGTCCAAAAAAAGTACCAGAAGCCGTGTCAGTAAAACACCAGAGAAGAGGGCAGTCCAAAAATGTGTCAAATCTCTAAACTCCGATGCATCTTTCTAGCTGCCATGTGCAATTCTTGTCCTTCCTACCTCCTGCTCCAGCTGCTCCAGACGTTTACTGGAGATCTTGAGCTCCTCCAGGTTTCGCTGGAGGCTTTGATTCTCCGTCTCCACCTCTTGCAGCTCTGCCTCCAGCTGCTGGATCTTCTTGCTGCTGTTCTCTAAAGCCTTCTGCAGACGCTGGTTCTCGGTATCTAGGCCCTGGTAGCTCACCTGGGAGAGGAGTGAGGAAATTAAAATCATGCATGGACTAATTGTGATGCTCCCTGATGCCATTATATACCTGATCCCCTGTAACTCACCAGTAAAAGATACTCAGTGGTGACAATAAATTACAAAATGTGCCAGGTGACAAAGACATGCTTTATCTGTTCAGGGCCAGGTCGAACATCCTGGTGCAGTTAAATACTATCACTAACATAAAACAACTTTTATTTCTCTAAGAATTGCCACACATGGCTGTATTTTAGCTGTGTCCCTCTGCTCTCCAGTCACAGATTTATAAACGGTATTACCTCTAATCTCTCAGTCTTCTTAGACGAGGCTTTGAGCAGCTCCAGGCTTCGCTTCAGCTGGCTCCTCTCGCTCTCCAGCTCCCTGTTCTCGGCTTCCAGCTGAGCGGCCTTAGCGCCGGCCGACCGGAGGTTCTCAGCCGACCGCCGGAGCTCCAGATTCTCCTGCTCCAGCTGGGAGTTCTCCTTCTCCAGAGCCTCCAGCTGGAAAGCCATGTTCTTCAGAGCGTCCAGTTTCTTCTTCAGACGGCGGCCCTCGGTCTCCAGCTCAGTGTTTTCCTTCTCCAAAGACGACACCTAGAGACACATGAGGAGTAAATTAAGATTATGGCTGCCAACACCAGCATTTCTCATGTTAAAACTATTCTATAGTTCTTGTTTCTACGTTATTCTCACATTTGCTCACATGACTTAAAGAGCATCAAAGATATAAAACATGGGGTTTCGAAATAAAACAATGTTCGGAATTTTACTGATGCAAATTTTTAAAAATGTCCTTAACCCATAGTCGGAAGCCTTATCAATCAATGATCAATTATTCGACTTGGAGGACATTTTTACAGCACAGAATCTGGAGGGGACAATCAGCCACCGGTTTGTAGGAACATTTGGTGCACTTTTGTTCACAAACAACACAAACACGGTGGCCGGTAAGTATTAAGAGTCAGAATAGACTTTCTCATGGTGGCCCTTTGCCAGCTAAACTCCCACAATGTCCTCTACTTGCCATCACAGAAGGTGCCAGTAGTCAGAGTGACCATCTCCTCAAGTTATTACAGTGTTAAACACTTTTTTAAAAATGTATTATTATAGTTATTTATTTCTATTTACTGCTTATAATTTACATTTGCACTGTGCTGGGACTGGGAGAACAACATTTCGTTTTGTATGTTTACAAGTACAAAAAAAAGACATTAAATCTAGAGGCTCGACCTGGTGCTCCATCTACAACACATTTTCTGACATGCATGTTCTTCCTCCTCTGCACTATCCTTGACATGTTTTAAATCAGTTAATTAATCTACAACATCCCCAGCAGACACACTGACATCTCAGGTAGGAATAAAACGTGCACCCGACCTTTTCACAGGTGATTCCAAGGCTGGCGACTTTCTTCTGCAAAACCTCCTTGTCCCTCTCCAGCTTCTGCATCTGAATCTCCAACTCCTCGGCTCTCTCACCTTTCTCCTTCATCACTTCAAGCTCCTTACCTGCATTAAAAAACTAATTGCATAACTCAGTCCAACAATTAAAAACCACACCCACAGTTAGGGCAGCGAACTATGAACACTATGAAACATCACGTCACTCACGCAGCTGTTTCCTTTCAAACTCCAGCTTGTTGAGTTTGGCGGTTGTTTCGCAGATGGACTCGTGGAGAATCCGGTTTTCCTTCTCCACATCCTTGACTCGGGCCTCAGCGCCGACCTGACAGCGCTGACGGAGGGATGAAACCGTCTGACTCAGGTGCTTGTTCTCCTGCTCGAGACCCTTCATCTGGAAAACAGACATCAGAGTTTTAATGAAGCGTCTAGTTTAAACTAAGCGATTACACGTTTAAGCAAGTGATTCGCTTTCAAGTGAATTCTGTAAGTCTTCCAGTTGGCTGTATGAGCTGATGCTGAAGAAAGAGGTTTCCATTTAGCCTTTTCAGTCTAATTAGACATTTCTCCTGCAGACTCATAAAAATTCACCAAGGAGGAAAACTAATGACATGTGAAAACACAGAAGTGCTTGTAGGAACTTTGTAAAACTGCACTTCATTTGAACACTGTGTATTTTGGAGAAGCGCTGCATCACATTAGCAACAGCTCATTATGTTTACAGCCACGCAGACAGAGCTGCCTGCAGTAATCTATGTGCTGTGTTTCAGCTCATCAAGGGAGGATTCTACAAATCGGACGGTTAAACTAATCAAAGGTGTCAGATTTGGGTCTAACGGCGGTAAGTCCCTGCAGACACACAGCCAGCGACTGGATCTGGGCCACAGAGAGCAAAAATCTGTGCAGTCGATAACATATTAGCTGTGGCTCCAGTAAATAGTGTTTCTAGCCAAATCAGTTGCACAAAGATTGCTCTCAAGAAGACTTCAGTAAATTACACAGCTTAGTCGAGGTATTTTCTTGGAGCTTTCTGGAAAAAAAAGAGTCAATGATGGTTTTGTGCGTCCATGTCAAAGCCCTGTTTGTCTGAAGATCTGACCACATGCTTGTCCGTTACACAACTGCAACATTACTGCATCTATAATTTAAAGCACACAAATGCTTAATATGACTAATTTTCAGGAAAGCCACCCTATAAAATATTATCTTACTGCTCTTCCATCTCAAACACATTAATCCATTTCTACTGCAGGAATTCATGGGTTGTTTTAAAGTGCTCAGCTCCTGTAGAAACTCTTTCAGAGCTGTTTTAAAGGGAGGAAAAAGTTTCTATTCCTGGATAGCATGCCTAGATACTGCTGGGCGGGGCTTGACTGATTGGTTGAACTCAATGAAGACAACAACAGGTGCCTTTTCTTTGAGTAGCAATTCTCTCCTCTCAGACAAACATCACCATATAGGTCAACAATAAACATCAACTGTTCCTCTCCAAGGTGGTTTCAACGCAGCTCTGAACTGACTTTAATGTGTACTTTTGGTGGATCCGACAACAGAAAAAAAAGAGCTGAAAGGGTCAACAAGAAAGGACTTCCTGTAATCACCTACCCTGAGATCTTGCAGTGGTAAGGTATCATTCACAAAAAGTGGTACATGTGATCATCACCAAGAGGATTTAACCTGAAGAGCTGAACAGATGCACTTTTTCTCCAAATTCATCCTTTCTTTCCCACTGAATAGCACTCAGAGTATTTACTGCAGCAAGGCGTTAATTGTCTGTCTGTCTGTCTGCAAGGAAAAAATACTTACAATTTATTTTGAAATTTCAATAATTGCATGAGATTTCTTAACTCTGATGTAGTTGTCAGTTATCTTATATGTAGAGTATAGTAGAATTACTAAAATTCTGCTATATATTGGTTTTGGTTTTCCACAAGATCTGGAGGCTCCTCTTGTACTCAACACATATTTTCAAAATTCTGAATTCATAGACTATCCATTCCTTGTGGTTCTAATATTTGACAGATTCCAGACAAACTGTAAAACACAATTATGAAAAAATCCGTCTACTACCAGCGTTTCTAGATGAAGTACATGTAAAAGGGGCACCTGGATAGCTCAGCTGGCCGGGTGGGCGACCCATGAGCAGGGGCTACAGTCGCCAACATGGCAATTTACTGCATGTCATTCCTCCACTTTTCTACCCATGTTTCCTGTCTCTCTCTCACTGTCCTATACTATAAAGGCAAAAATGCCCAAAAAATAATATTAAAAAAAAAAAAAAAGAAATACATTTATCAATTTCCTAATACAGGAGGTCCTCGGTGTATGACGTCCTTGACTTAGGCCGTTTGGCTGTTAAGTTGGAACTGATTACAGGCCGGTCCTCGGTTTAACGTACAGCGTTTCGTTGTTATATCTGAACTGGTTCAGTGGAACTAGCTGGTGAGTGTAGTGGATGAATACTGTATGTACAGTAGTGATGCAGTGCTAGAAGACGGCTTTGTTTACATTTGCAGCCACATTGGATTATGCTACATTAGCTAACTTTATTATGGCTCCCAAGCGCAAGTCAGACTTACAGTTTACATTTTCACCGGTATTTTCCTACTGAGTTGTGTTTCAGTGTGAGCTACTGATTGTTTGTTGTTACTGTAATTGTGCAAATATGTAAAGTGATCGATATCGTGATGCACGTAACAGCTTTGTTTATTATTTTCACCAGAGTTCAGACTTATGGCAAAAATTGACTTACAACACACCACAGGAACAGAACTCTGATGTAAGTGTGTTATGAAATATAACAAAAAAATATTTTTATAAAAATCAAGATGCAGCACACATGGCTAAGCTTTATAATTACTCTAATCAGAGCTGAAAAGTAAAGGGAGTGAAATTATCCTTCATGGGGTTAATGCATCTGAATATAACAGACTTCCTGCTGTTGGGGAAACTCCAGAATATGTGATGGTTCATAAAAATCATGACAACTTGCTGTTCAAACTAATCAAATTAAATCTAACTAAGTGTGTGTACCTGTCTCTCTGAGTTTTCTCTGAGTGTTTCCAGAGTTTTCTCCAGTAAAGCTTTCTCCTTCATCAGGTCAGTGCTGAGCGACTCGGCGCTGCGAAGTGAATCTCTGTCCGCTGTCAGTTCACTCTCCAGCTGCTCCACCTGCCAACAAAGAGTAAAGTCTGAAATGTTTCAGCTGGTGTTGATGAAAACTGCTGCTGGCTTCAGTTACAGGTATCACGATCATGTTGCAGCATCACCTCCTCGATGAATAAATCAGAGTTTGCTTTCCTACAAACACATAAAACTTCGCCTCATTCCGTCACAACCCTGCAGACAAACATTAAACTAGACGACTTCCGTGAGCCTCCCAGCAGCTACATTCACATTTTAATGTGTTTTGGACCTCGAGTCACCCAGAAATAAATTTCTCATTCTGGATTTTTTTTCTCTTTGTGAGAGCAGAACACAATTCCATGCTTTTTTATTCCGAGGGCACAGAGAGAGGCTTATGTTTCTGAAAATAGCTGAGAGACTTCTCTTAGCGAGGGGCGTTCGAGTGTCAAAGACTGCAAAAGAAAAGACGATGTGGGGCGGCCTGGATTTACAGCTTTGCTTTCATCCTCCTTTCCACCCCTCTGTATGCTCTCTGCTTCTTCCCCTCGTTTTATTCCTCATTGTCAGTGCTGTGAAAAAGGTCTAAAGCCAAGTGTTGGGGTGATATATGATGGAGGAGTGCTGGTGCAAGATGCTAATGTTGATGGTGAGCCTGATGAGAGGCAGAAAATTAAAAGTGTCTCAAAATAGAAGCAGTGCTGTGAATCTGCTGCATCTACGCTCTAACTGGATGTTAACTTTTCAGACAGTCAGAAATTAAAGGTATTTCCAGGTATATCAATCTGTATATTTTCAAAATTACAATAACCTTAGTTATTAGTAGTTAAATTAGTATTTCTATAGATTTTTAACTTAGAAATGTTTTGTTTATAGTATTGTACAGCAAGTTTTTTAAGAGTATATAGTAACCTTTAATGTTTCTAAGATGTTGAATACTTTGAATTTTACTTGGGATTAATAAAGTATCTATCTATCTATCTATCTATCCATCTATCCATCTATCCATCCATCCATCCATCCATCCATCCATCCATCCATCCATCCATCCATCCATCCATCCATCCATCCCAAGAAGTATTTCTCATGATGGACAAATTACTTTACAGGCAATTTGAAGGCACTAAACCCATTTTATCTTGACAAAACTATACAACTAAGAGTTTACTAATTACTCACATCTCTCTGTTTTGACTATATAAAGACAAGAGTTCTAAATCCCACGTGTGTAATTTTACCGTTGAGTCATTAAACAAACATTTCACCTGAAGAGAAAACATAAAATTATTCAGAACTGTCAGCTAGTTCCCACCCAACCACAGAGAAATGTATAAACCCACAGTCCGTTGCTTACCTTCTGGTTCAGTTTCTGGTTCTCATGGTTGACTTTGGCCAGTTTTGCCACGGTGTCCTGAGACGCTGCTCCTCTGAGCTCCTCCACCGTCTTCAGCAGGGTCTGGTTGTCTTTTTCCAGCTTCAACAGGCGGCTCGAGGTCAGTTCATTCACCTCCTCGCCCAGAGACTTCTGAGGGACTGAGTCACAGGCAGAAGCAACATGTTGAACTAAACAATAAAATGAACCTCAAGCAGTTGATTGGCATATTTGCCTCCTGACACATTTTTATTCATTCTGGGCTCATTTTACTAAATGCAATTTAAAGTCCCACAGCTCTGTGGAAACAACACAACCACGGCTACAAGTACAGAGAACTTATCTGTAGTGTAACAGTTAAAATACCATAAATCATAAAAAAGGAGAAAAGAAATGAGGAGAATCATGGAATCAACATATACCCTCAGTTGTGACCATGAATAGAACAGAATATTTAGTTTTTTTTTACAGACTTTGGTTGCTGCCAATGGCTGATTTTTGGTATATTTTTAAATGAAACTTGTAGAATAAAGTCATTTTGATACAATATCATGATTTTAAGCTTAGGTTTGGTTACATTTTCTGCAGTATGACACAGTTATAGTACCAGAAATCATAAAAAAGGTGATGTTTTTTCTATTTCTTTTTAAAATTTATTTCCACACTAGTTTAATTTTTGCTTCATGTAAGTACAATTTGCATTTCAGCCCAGTTTGAGTCAGTCACAATTGATTTTTTTCAGAGACTGGTTAGAGAAAATTATTTATTTTTAGTGGATTTCTAAATGAGACATGCAGACTAAAGTAATCTTGGTGGAATACCATGATTTTAAACTTGTGATTTGGTTAACACGAACCATCTGAGAGTCGGAAATCTGACAATTCTTTGTTTTCACAGTTTCTGGTACGAAAAAATGGCATAAATTTGCAGACTTTTTAACATAACATGCCTGAGCATGAAGGTTGAGACACACCAATCACTAAAAAAAACTCCTGATAGCACTGAGATTACAAAAAAACCCAACAAATAAACAAATACAAAGCCCAGTGGTCTGACTCTGCAGGTGTTAAAGCTTTTAAAGTGCCATTTTAACAGACAAACAGCCACACAATGCCTTTATCCAGATCCCTGGCTAGTTAACCCTCTTAGCAGCTCTGATAATCCAAACACACAGCTTATCTTTCTGGAGCCACTGAATATTAATTACAGCTCTTAACCGAGCGGAAGGAAAACACAGTGGAGGCTGGCAAATGCAGAAGAGACGAAGCCAGGATCAAGAGCCAATGACCAAAGCTGTCAGTCGGCCTTCTGGAGCCTCTAACCAGGTCAACTCAGGTGGCCCATATTTCCCCGTGTTTTTGTTTTTCCTACCTTCGGTCAGCTCTGGCGTCTTGGACAGTTGTTCCAGCTCCCAGCCGAGGTGCAGCGACTCGTCCATGCTCTGCTTCTGAGCCATCTCCAGCACCAGGTTCTCCTCCAGCAGCTCCTCCATTCGCTTACGGTCCATGTCCCGCTCCTGGAGACACCGGAAAGATTGGAGAACGTGTCAAGATGAACAAATATGGAACACAGAAGTGCTGAAGTTACTCATCCTCACATCGAAATACGAACAAACACCTCCACCATCTTACCATCTCCAGGTCGTGGATCTTGGATTTGATCTGCAGATTCTCTTTCTCCAGGAGGTGCAGTTTGTCGGATCGTGTCCTGGTCGCATCCAGCTGCTCCTCCAGCATCGTCTTTGTCTCCAGGAGGATCTGGTTGTCCTCTTTCAGCTCCTACAGAAACCACAACATCGACAGGGAAGAGAAGATCAACAACAAAACAAAGAAACTGTTCTGTAGCAGGAACAAAACTTCTTCAGAAAATCTGTATTTTTAGTATCATATATACACTACTATCACTACTGCTTTTAGCATGCAGAATGTTTTTGCATATTTCAACTCTCAATGGTTGCTTGAGAGTAAAAGCATCTTTTTTTAATACTTTTTTTTATACTTGTTTATCTCTGTAATGTGAAGTTCAAATGTAATAGAAAACAGTGTGCTTGTTTTTGACATATATCATTACAACTTGCTCAAACTTTTGGTCCTAATTTGAATTCCCAGCATGTTCCATTTTTAATTTTTAAATTTAAATGTAATTTTATTATTCTATTTTAATCACCACATGGCCGCTACTACAATTGTAAAGTTGTTGCTAAGGTTGTGTCCAACTGCTCTGTGAGCCTTGAATTGACCACAGAAGGTAAAAAAAAAAAGTTAATTTTTTAATAGAATTGAACTATTTTTTGTTTTTCTACAAAAGGTTGATGCCAAAAATAGTCCATATTCAAACTGTGTTGACGTTTTGGATGCATGATGAGCAAACAGTTGCAAATAGTTCAGCTTTTAATTCAAATACATCCACATTTACAGTTAAAACTTGGGCTGCACATTGAGATTTTGCATTGTGGGATTATTAGCCACACTTGCGCCGTTTTCTGTGATAATTAAGGCTTGGCTTGAAGGTGGTGTTGGATCTGTGTGTGCAGTTTTGTACCTCGACTCTGGCCTTGTAAAACTCGATGTCGTGGAGTCTCTCCTTGTAACGGATCAGCTCGCTCTCCAGCTTGTCGACTCGTATCGCCTTTTCTCTGAGCGCGTCCAGCTCGTCGCGGTAGGCCCGAGCCGAGCGGGCGTCCGACAGCAGCTGGTAGCTCTGCGGGGAAAAATTCATTCATGAAAAATAACGGAAAAACACTCATTTATTCATAACTCCGTGGGTAAATTGGGTTTGTTATCTTGCATGACAGGTAGATTATCTATAAACTCTAATGACATTAACTTGTGCTCGTCTCTGTTACATAAAGAGATAAAGACCAGAACAAACTCTGCACACTATCAATGGTCACAAACACGCATCCACACACACAAGTTGCCCTCCATGCCCTGAACTCATCCACCTTGTTTACTGCACTTCACACGTCAGATTGTCGCCCACTTCCAAATCAAAAGCCACGCTGCTCCACTAAAGATAGCTCTAATAGCCCCTAATGAGCTAAGTCACAGGCCAGCTGATTAAAGGCTGGCGGCATTACAGAAACAAAGTGCTTAGACGGAGGAGGGAGGAGGCTGAAGAGAAGTCATGTGTGTGTTTTTGCATGTAGGTGTGTAACTGTCGGCTTTACCTCTTGTTGAAGTTTCCTGAGCTCGGCTTCCATGTTTTCAAGCTCCTGCCTGGTGTCCAGAAGCTGCTCGCTCTTCTCCTCTCTGGAAAACACACAGGAGGATGAAATTTAAAAAGGTCAGAGAGTTTAACCTAAAAAAAGAGGAGAGGCTGAAGGAATCACACCAGTTTCTACATCGGAAAAGCAAGAAGATCATGTTTCTGCCAGTACAATTAACATGAATCTCTCCACTAGAAATCATGTGGCACTTTTTTTTTACTAAGTAAGCGTGCATGTGTGTCTATTCCAGAACAAGGACATTCCTTTAGGGCTGTTTCCATTTCAAAGCTTTCAGATAAATCATTTAATTACGGCCCATTAGTTGCACAGAAAAGTTTGCTAGTTTTTTTTCCCATTAATTTTCTGTATTTTTGTTTCAGTAGCTGGACTGTATGAACTTTTCCGAAATGACGTAGGCATGCTATTGCTGAAAACAAGCAGGACATGATGGTGAATTTTGCTTTACTTGGGCTCTCTGAATGATATTTTAATTCCAGTTCTATTCTATTCATATAGCAGCAATTGACAACATATGTCACCCCATAGCACTTCACATAGTAAGGTGAATTTTAAACAATCAAGTTTCTTTTTTAACTCTCAAAATAAGATCATAAAGACATATTTCAAGCAATTTATTAAAACCCAGTTAAAGCAAAACAAACATACAGCTAAATATGTCCTTTGTAGTCGTGTATTTGCAGTTAATAAAGGCAAAGCTGCTTATTAAGACAAGATAAGCCCTTTGAATTTGAAGGATTTTCCCTAGAAACCATTAGATAATCCATTTAAACAAAAACACACAACCAACTAGATTTTTAATCAACATTTAACATCGTCACACTAGATTAGATCTGCAGTTGATCTAAGTAATAAAGTCTGGTGACACACAGAACAGGGAGTTTCCCGTTGAACGTTATAAGACTGTTGATGACATGTTGATTTAAAGACATCAGAGAATCCACTAACCCAGTTTCTTTAGTAAAAATAGCCCATTGTGTCTGGTGTGTGTGAGCTGTGACGACTGTCTTTCCTGTTTCTTGGCCTGAATTTGGCAACTAATAAACAACATTCTTCTGCTGGACTTCATAACACATAAAAGAAAACAGTCAGACTACTCTTCAAACCTTCCCCTGAGGCTCAACGACAAGAGAGAGAAATTTAGCATTCCTTCACCTTTAACAGTAGTGTCTTTCTGCATCCTATCAAACCCTCCTCTGTATCGCTTGTTTAACCGTCCTGTTGTCTTCATTTACAGGCACCAAAAAATATTGTTTCCTTGTTTGAAAAAAATCCAAAAATTCAGCAAAAAAATTCCCCAAATTTCTGAAAATTTGCAAAACCTTCAGGAAGAAAATTCCAATAACTCCTTAAAAGTTTCCCTTAAAAGTTTTAGTTTAAAAAATACCCAAAATTTGGCAAGAAAATTCTTGTAAATATTTTCAAAAAATGAGTAAAAATCTTCCAAAAAAATATCCTAAAAATATCTAAAGTGATTATATTTTGTTTGAGAACATTCACATAAAAATCAACCAAAATCCAGTGAAATTTGTGAATGTTCTTAAGAAACATTTTTAACATTTCTTTTTCTCCACCAAAAAATGTTCAAAGATTTCCCAAAAATGTTGAAAATGGGGACAGAAGTTTCACTGTGAAAATATATATTTTTCTCCACATTTTCAAACTTTAAAAAGGGTCACAGGGTTTCCTCTACATTCATTCTGAAATCCCACTAAATTCACACTAAAATCCCAGTGCCGCTCCTTTAAATTTTTTATTAAATTTTTTTTTTTTTTTTTTAATCGTTGCAAATACTCCACCGCCGCTTGTCTTCACCTTCACAGCAGTCTTGCACTGTATCGGGTACTCGCGAGTACTAAGGTAAACTACAGATAACTGTGTTGCTCTCAGTATCTACTCTTTGTGTGTGTGTGTGTGTGTGTGTGTGTGTGTGTGTGTGTGTGTGTGTGTGTGTGTGTGTGTGTGTGTGTGTGTGTGTGTGTGTGTGTGTGTGTGTGTGTGTGTGCAGGAGCAGAGCTGCTGCTGGGAAAAAATCCTAGAGGAAACACTGGGTCAATTTGACCCGCAGGACAACACGAGGGTTAAACTTATTTTGAGTTTTCTTGTAAAATTCAACTCAAAACAAGATAATTTCAAGATTGTTTGACTTAACAAGATATTTAAGATGCATTGTCTTAAAACAAGTCCCTCCATCTGCTGAAATGTCACTTGTTAAGTGAATTTATCTTAAATCAAGTGGGATGAGACATTTTGACTAAACATAAGACAAACAGACTTGGTAAGATTGTGAGTTTTTGCAGTGCAGTGGTGTTTTTCTGCATCCTATCAAAGCCTCCTCTGTATTGTTTGTTTAAATGACAGCGAATGAGTGCAGCTTGACATTTGTGCTGTGTTTATGTGTGGATTCTCCAGGCTCAGAGCATCCAGGGAGAAAGTGTCGCGCCGCCCTGAAAGAAACCCACGGCATTCCTGAGACGCTGCTCCACTGAACATCTGATGTGTGATCTGATTACAGCCCTCTGGAGTCTCGCCGTGCATCTCAATAAGCGAAGGCATCCTTTCTGTTCTTGCACTCTTTTCTTTTGCTCTCTCATTCATCTCCCTCCTCCTCCTCCTCCCGCGGCTGAAGTCAGTCGGTATTCGGGCAGGATGTTCCCTCACATGTTTCTGTTTTCGTTTCATCAGTTAACCCTCCTCCACCTCCTGCAGTCTTCTCCTCGTCCTCCTCCTTCCTCAAATCACAAACACCTGTCAGCTCCAGCACGGCAGATTAGTGCTGGGCTCGTATTATGGATGCAGCTGCTTATGTTAATAGCTGAACATGCACGCTTGTATTCACAGCTTTATTTAAAAAGCAAAGAAACAGAAGCAGCCTTTACTCCTAGTCTGATAAATGTTATCTCCCTGCTACCCTCATCTTGATATTTCTATAACCTATCTGGAAAAAACGTATCCTTGTCTTTCTGAGAGCAAACACAAAGCATTTTCAACCCTGCAGTACTGACTGCTATTGGAAGCTCAATTGAAACTATATTACTATCATCTGCAAGCAGCTCAATTTGGCAAATATTACAACACAATCAATGAAAATCCACTTTGCAGGCCTTCAACATTCATTTCTACAATAAGAAAATACTGTGTTCACTGTATGAGAGGATGATACAGTGCTCTGGTGTAACATTCTGCTAATTAATTACTGTTTTGTGCATAACGTGTACATTAAGCTGAGGAATGGATATTTAATGGCGCTGTTTTGTCTCTTAGTTTTGTGTCGTTTGTCTCATTTTTGTCAGTTTGCGTCTAATTTTTCTAATATTTTGTCTTGTTTTTGTTGTTTTGTGTCTTTTTTGTCTGACTTGTCATTTGTCTCATGTTTTTGTCGTTTTCTCATTTTTTGTTTCCTGCTTGTCTCCCTTGTTTTTTTTGTCTTATTTTTGTCACTTTGTGTTTCACTTTATTCGTTAGTTTGTGTAGCGTTTTGGTCGTTTTGTGTTTTTTTTTGTCTCCCTTGTGTTGTTTGTCTATTTCTTGGTCGTTTTGTTTCTTGCTTTTGTCATTTTTTGCCTCGTTTTTGTCATTTGACCATTTTTTTGTCGCTTTGTAACTTTTTTGGTCTAGTTTTTTGTCTCTTCTTTATTGTGTTTCGTGTTGTTTGTCTCATTTTTGGTCATTTTGTTTCTCACTTTTGTCGTTACATGTCTCGTTTTTCTGCTTTTGGTGTCTTTTGCATGCAAAAGTCTTGCTGCACTTGTAGCGACAAGATCAACTCTAATGAAATTCAACCTCAGTTTCTGTCGTTGTCCCTCAGAGCAAAATCTGTGACAGAGAGCTGCAAACTGTTCACACACCAATTAGAAGCAGAAGCCGGTGAGAACAAAGATAATGTTTATGTAGCAATAATAAATCGGAAATCTATATTTTTAATTTCTCCAGAACTGAGAGCAGAACCGATAACATAAGAGCTTATCGATCCATCAGTCTTTAATAATTTAAGCTCGGGGCCTGTTTAGTTTGAGGTTTTGGTCCTGAGTGGAAACATTCCTGCCTCTAAGCTCCCTGAGTGAGTCGACATTAGTTCAGTTACTGTAGTGATTTACTGACATTCTTAGAGTATTAACTGCCTGAGCCTGAAGTCAAACAGGACAACACTGACCATAAGGGGTAATGATTTGCTTTTGCTACACTGTTAAAAAAAAAAAAAAAAGAACATATTTAAGAGTTTACTGTAATCTTTTAATAATTTACTGTAATTTTTGTAAAATTACAGATAATATCAAGTAAAAATCAAGAAAAAGTACTAATTTACATGTTAATCATTAAAAAAGCATCCAAAACTGTAAATAACTTCAAATATTTGTTGTTTTTTCATGTGTTTACAGCGTCTGAACTTAAATTTACACTTTTAACTGTACATATATTAGCAAAAATATCAATATTTGAAAGAAACAAATCTGTTGATTAATATAATTATTAAAAAATGTCAAATAATTCTTTAAATTTTTATTTTACAGACTCAAAATAACAAAAAACATGCCTAAAACTGTACATAATCCTCACAACAAAAATGCAGTATCATTTGTTCTTTCACAATGTGTGAAACTGAAAAAATACACTACTGCTCCTTGGTTTTTTTGTCATTTTGTGTCTCATTTTTGTAATATTTTTGTTGTTTTTTTGTCTGTATTTTGTCATTTGGTTTCTTGTTTTTGTCATTTTGTGTTTCCTTTTTGTCTCACTTGTGGTTTTTGTCTATTTTTTGTCACTTTGTAACTTTTTTGTCCATTTTTTTGTCTCTTCTTGTTTTGTTTCATGTCATTTGTCTAATTTTTGTCAATTTGTGTCTCACTACTTTACTATGTTTAAATTTGCAAAAAAAGAGAAGGATAATATTTTACAGATATTTTCTGTAACTGTCACCATTTTTATACTTTTTGAACACAGTATTCCACTATTTTTTTAACGACTTTGTGGCACAAAAGCAGATTTTTTTTAACAGTTTAACAGGATTTTTATTTTTTTAGAATGTATAGTTTCAGTTTTTCTATTTGCTTGCTGTCACAATCATCTAACCTTGAAAATATGCTTCAGTTTATAATGAATTACTGCTGTACAATAAATGCTGCCATGTTTTCCTAACAACTTAACTCATAAATTCATTTTTTATCTACATCTTTCTAGGTCAGTAACAGTTGGAAAAGATCAAAACAACTATTTTAAAACTAATAAGCTAAACCTTAAGGGGCAGCACAAGCCAATGTTTCAGAGATTCACTGTGTACCAGCAGTGAATGTGACTCTAAACATGTTTTATAGGAATAAACTCAGTGTGTGTCTGGGTTAAATAACAACCAAACCACAGTAGCTTTAACAGCAGCGTTAACAAACGGTCCACTGTGGGAAAAGTGAAGCAAACCCTCCGGCTCTGACCTGGACTCCATCACACAGCAGACACACACATCTACAATACATGCATAGACACAACAAACACACACTCAGTCATGTGATCAGACTGCATCCAGACTTCATGGCTTTTTCTGGCTCATCACACAACAATATCTGTCACCGACGGCTCGGCAACAAGTAAACAACGCCATAGCAACCAACAAACAAATGACTCCTTTTCTTGCTTTTTTCTCATCCTATTTAGGTCTACTGAACAAATTGTTATAATGTAGGTCAAGGAAGTACAAGGGAGATGTCCACTGTGATTAATGTCAGACTCTTTCAGCACGAGAACCACAATAAATGAGCTTTAAGGTCACTCAAGGTGCTTTTCAGGCTTTTCTTGTGACCAAACAGATGCTGACCTGCTCTCCATTCTGACGTATTGTTGAAGAACCATAATTTAGGCTTTCAGTTCGGCCTCACACAGACTATTGTCTTCATGAAGCACACAAAAACAATATGTCCTGATGCAAAACCACTGCCTAAATAAACATTTTTCACTCCTTCGAATACATTTTCAAGTTTTGCAGCTGGTTTTTCTCACATTGTTTCCCCACTGACAGCACTAACAAGTCTACATGGATGTGACTAAGCTTCATCTGGCTGCTAATTTTGCCATTTCAAAATTGTTTTTGGATAAATTTGAGCTGTTCTGACAAATATCTTGCCATTCGTGTTCATTTAAATGCTACTAATCAGACCTACTGAAGTGTGCAAATGATTCCCCTGTAGGAAGAACTGCATGTTTTCTGCAGCTTCATGACGCTGGACTGTCTAAAATGTTCCTGCAACAATGAAATACTTCCCCTCTAAGTAAGTCTTTGTCTCTGCACTTTAAAACGGAAGCTCCGTTATTCATAGTCAGAATTTAAAAGGCCTCTTTAAAGGCTTCACTCTCCTGTGTGTGTGTGTGTTTGTTGGTGTGAGTCAGTGTGACACAACAACAGCAGAGTCTCCTGTGAGTAATAATGAACTAGAGAGGAAATGGACGGCCGGACTCTTCCTCATCGCTGTTATTATTTCAGGTTCATGTTCGAGCCCCGCGGCAGCCATTAAGATTTTAGAGAACTACACTTGACTAATGCCAGGATCAGACTACAGGAGCTTCAAAATCCTGACAGATTCTGAAATCAGGTTGCATCACATACATAAGGAGAAACTTTACAGATATTCTTCTCTAATCTCAGACTTCCTCACACTGCAAGAACAGAAAAACTGGGTTATCACACATTAAGCAATATTATGACTGTAGTGCAAGAAGATGCATCAACATGGGTTATCTAAGCATCTACACCTTTTCCACCTTCTACTCTGTGCACCTTATATTTATATACTGAACCTCTACATATGTTTACATACAACTGCAGCTTGTATGTATATTTTGTGCTACTTTAAGCCAGCTACACTACTGTTTTTTAGTTCTTAATACACCAGACAAGCTGTCCTTACAACAATAAGCTATAATATAATATGATGTTTTCATACACTACCCTTACAAGTACAATTTTTTAACTGGACTTTCATATTTATACAGATTATAAGTGTCTGATTTGGTGAATGCACTGACACAATTGCTGCTTAAACTCTTTTTAAACTGTGCAATGACAATAAAAGAAGAGGAAGTGAGTTTTATCTAAATCTGTAGCTAAACGGGAGCCTCATAATTTTCATTTGTAAATATCGAACATGTGTGAGTGTTTTAGGCTGAATCTGTAAACTATTAAAATTTCCAGATAATCTTGGCTGGTGGTGGCGAAAAAAGTGGTAAATAAGGCCAAAATATAATACTTAGCCTTTAAATGTTGTATTGCAACCAGCATGGTTTCTAAAAATGAGTAACTTTGCCAGAAAAGTCAGACAAAAGTGGCAAAAAAAAACCCCAGACTGGCATGCAATCAGTGTGCAACAGAGATGGATTGTAAATATTAAGGAATTGGAAAATACAAGCTTTGTCACTTATTTTTAGTTGTAAAAAGTCTGGGTTTTATTTTATTTTTGGGGTATATATCCTTTTCTCAACATGAGTATGATGGTAGATGCCTTGATTACTGATTAAGCAAGAGGTAAAAGGTACAGAGTAAAAATAAAAACCTTTAAGTATCAGTTTATCTTCCCAATTCAAATCAAACCATAATAAAGGAATCTGAAACAGTAAGAGGTTGTCCACTAACTGATGGTTTGATCTCCAGCCTTGGTGCATGCTGAAGTGTCTTTTGGCAAGACCCTGAATCCAAAGCTGCATTGCTGTGTGTGATTTTGCTAATAAGTCACATTTTTCGAGCATTTTTTGTGCCGCCAAGGTAAAAAAAACCCACCATCTTATTCCAGCCACTGACATTTGTGTGCAGTTTTATCTACAGTTGCCGTTCCTCCCTGTGCTAGTCCCTTTAGTCCGATTTAAATAATTACTTATCCGGTTGATAAGGCCGTGACACTCACAGTTCCTGCCGAAGGCGCCTGATCTTGGCCTTGGCATCGGCCAGCTCCACGGAGAGATGCTGTCGGCTCTCGGTCCTCCTCATACTGGGGGAGTCGCCGGGAGACTGGGTGGGACATGGAGCCAGCGGGGACAACTGGACACAGTCTCTCTCCTGGGTCAGCTCCACTATAGTCTGGAGGGTAAAAAGAGGCGACAGGTGAGGAGCTGTGTAAATGACAGGCAGCAGATGGATCGGGCTGTGAATCGATGATGGAATTAGCTAAAAATCAAAGAGGAGAGTAGAAGTATAGATCCAACCAAAGCGCTGCCATCGCCTCTAAAGTAGAGAAAGCAGGCATCAGGGTAAAAAGTACACACAGTCCCACACACAGCCTATTTTGATCTAGTGCCCGTGACAGGAAATGGGATTTTAATTGAGAGCGGCTGGACGACACAGTGATAATCTGGAGGCTATTAGAAACCCCGACACACACACACAAAAAGAAATCAGCTATATCAGTGGTGGAGATCTGCACCCCACGGGTTGGAAACTCATTTAATGACTCATAGAGCCAAAGTAAAACGCACACACACCATCTATGAGACGCTTAACAGTTGCAACCCTTCCTTCCTGAGGCTTCTCTCTTGTGGTAACAGCCAAAAAAAGAAAAAAAGGAAAAGTTTCCACATTACGCTGCTAGAAAGAGCCCATAAGTTTCATTAGCAAATCTAGTCCCGACAACAAGAGGATTTTAAAAGCTCACAGAAATAACCACACGTTTGTAGTTTGGTCTGCGCTGGTTCTTCTACTCCTCAAATAGGCTTCAATTCCACAATAACAAACATTTATACTGTATTCATGCTGTTACCTCCAGCTGTGTGTCTCTTTCATCCACCAGACGTTTAAGGTGGAACGCCAGGTTTCTTGAGAGGCCGTCCAGATCTTCAGGAGGCATTTCTCCACTTTCCAACCACTGCAGGTCCACTACGTTCTCCTGGTTGTGCGTCACCTAAAATCACCACCATCATATCATCAATAAAGCTTCGTCTGATGTCCAGAACTCTCACTACCACACAGTAAATACAACTACTTACCAGCCCACTACTGCCACACATGAAATAATGGAAGTTAAAGACATCTGGCAAGATCTAAGAACATCAAACATCTTAACCCTCGTGTCATCCTGCGGGTCAAAACTGACCAGTTTTAAAGTTTGAAAATGTGGAAAAAATATAGATTTTCACAGTGAAACTTCTGATGTCCACATTTTCAACATTTTTGGGAAATCTTTGAACATTCTTTGGTGGAAAAAAGAAATGTTAATAATGTTTCTGAAGAACATTCACAAAAATCAACCAAAATCCAGCAAATTTCATTGGATTTTGGTTGATTTTTATGTGAATGTTCTTCAAGAAAATATTAGAAGTTTTACTGATATATATGGAATCGCTTTAGATATTTTTAGGATTTTTTTGGAAGATTTTCACTCATTTTTTTGAAAACATTTACAAGAATTTTCTTGCCAAATTTGGGGGATTTTTTAAAAAATAAAGCTTTTAAGGGAAACTTTTAAGGAATTGTTGGAAATTTCTTCCTGAAGGTTTTGCAAATTTTCAGAAATTTGGGGAATTTTTTGGCTCAATTTTTGGATTTTTTTTTTCAAACAAGGAAACAATATTTTTTGGTGCCCGTAAATGAAGACAACAGGAGGGTTAATTCTCTTCAGTTTTGTTTATCATGGAGCAGAAATACCTCCTGGATGTGGGACGCTATGGCAGCTTTGGTGTCAAAATCCAGAGTCTGGATCCGCTCAATGTACTCCTCCTTCTTCTCGCACTGTAAACAAAAGGTGACAGAGGTGCAAGTTTAATTTATGAACCTTCAGAGGAGAAAGTAGAGATGTTAGGGCAGGTTTGGGGTCAAGTGGAGGTTAGTAGACCGACACTGCAGACAGAAAGCAGGAAAAAAAAGGTTTCCAGGAAGCTGTAGTTGAGTTTAGGAATGCAGTCAAGCCTTCAAATGAAAGTTTATCTTCTGCATCAGAGATAATTTTCCCCTCTTGCTGGCAGAATATGAGATCAGAACAGGATATTTCACCGGAGATGTGCTCCTCAGTTTCACTGCATGATGATTCTCATTCATTTCAAGGTACAATTGTGCTGAATGCAGGCTTGATGTCGCCGCAGTATGAAGTTGGAGTTGACTGCATGAATGCAACTATATGGAGTCATTTCAATGAAACAATAGAGCTGGTGAAAGGTCAGTGGTCTAGTGTGAGAAAGAGCTGAATGGGAGCTTTGTCACAAGACAGGAAAAGGTCTGCGATGCCACTCATTCAACTGCATTAAGCTGTATGATGGAGTTAATTCATCCATCACAGGGACCAGTGGTAGTAATAAAGGGAGGCAAAACAAATGGAGACTGCTGCCAAAATTAGATTTGTGGATTTGGAACTTAATTGCTGCAAGATGACCAAAACTAAATGTAATGACCATAACAAGAGGCTAAACTGGACTTTATTAAATTCAAAACCTCATGGGAGGGGGTTGTTTGGCATAATGCACAATAATAAACAAAATACTACATTTTAATTCACCATATAACTAATAATTTAACTGTGGCTCTGTGTTAGATTCTGAGAAATCCTGTCTCTATGTCTGGGATAATTTAGGATTAAAGGTCTTTAAATAATCAGTTGATTGGTTTCAGACATGCCACAATACCATTCGGACGAAAACAAACAAGAAAGGAAAAGAAATCACACAAAATGAAAAGAAACCCAAAACCTTATAATAACTAAAAACGAGTAGAATGAAATTTAGATTATTTACTTGCTGCGTGTCCATACAACTCATATCCTACCTTTTTCAGTTTGCTTCAAACCTCAAACTTACACAGAAGGTCCTCGGTTTACGACGTCATCGACCTACGGTGTTTCATCGTTACGTCAGAACTGGTTACATGGAATTAGCTGATGAGCGGATGAATACGTCGTCACACGGCGCTATCAGACGGCTTTGTTTACATTCTCCGGTTGTACACTACCTTGGATTGTGCTACATTCACGAATTTCATTATGGCTCCCAGCGTAAGTCAGACTCTTCTGATGCTTCGAAGAAAAGGAAAGCCGTCTCCATGGAAGTGGAGATGGATACAATAAAACGCTCAGAACACCGACGAACATTGTTCAAGTTGTAAAAACAGGTCAACATATTGTAGCGACCCTCTGTGATGAATGAATGAGACTTTATCTGGTTCTCTGCTGGTTTATTGAACCTTCACACAGGCTACTGTGGACCGTAGCCAACGCCAGAATAACTAGAAAAACCCCATAACTTAGCTCCAGAATTAGCCACCGTTCCCAGCTCTCTCTACTGCTGACTCTCAGCCAATCAGAGGTGAGCTAACTAAACATGGCACGTTCACTGACATATATATTTTTTGGACATTTTCCTACCTAACTTGTTTTATAAACTAAGTTTTGAAGTTTACCTCACAAACTGACTAACAACTCGATTTGAAAAGTGAAATCTTTTAATTCATAGTTTCCAATGTTGTTTGCAAACACATATGTTATCGGGGGAAACTTAGTTGCTTTAAACATTGTTCACACAGTACTGAAATAGCTAAATCAATAAATTTCAAAGAAAATAACATACTAGCATGCTCATATCTCACATTATGTACAAACTTTAAAGCTTTTTTTGTGTTTACTGGATATAATGTAGCAATAAAGCTGCTGCTGTTGTTCCAGGTGCGTAAATGTGTGCAACTCTCTGCAGGTATTTAATAAACTCAGAGGAAAGACTCCTACAAACAGCTGGAAGCAACAAACTAAACATCAGCGCCTGTTAGCACTGTAAAAACCAAGATTACATTCATTACTGCTGAGTTTCATTCACAGGAGCTGTTAAAGTCGGTCTTCATTGCTGTAAAGTTTTATCTTTATTGACATCTTAGTTTGTAATAGAGGTGAAGTCATAGCATAAAGTAAATGAGAAAGGTGTTTTTGAGTGAATGAGTGAACTGTGTCTTTGCTTTCAGTGATATTTTTGGACCGATACTGGAAAGAATGTGGAAAGACAACTTCACGGGACTCAAACATTTAAAGAAAAGCGAGTAGAGTGTTCATTCAGGAATGAAGTCGACACGTTCAGATGCAGTCAGATTAATGGAAAAGGTGCGTTTGATGAACTTACCTGAACAGCACAGCCGAGCAACAGCAGCAACAGTTTCTTCATCTCCTCCAGACCTTGCTCTGAAAGAAAAAAAACACAGAGCAAACGACTTTAAATATGTCTTCATGAAAACCAAAACAAAATGACTGTAAAGACCAAGCAAGCAACACATAATTTGCCAGTATTTTAAGTGTGCTTTGACTTGTCAAGCATTCTTTTTGTGGCTTTTTAAGTGGCAACAACATACAGAGGTTGATGAATAAATTCTACTAATTGATGTTTTGTTCAAAACAGTGGAAACCTTCACCTCAAACTGACAGATCTGGTAAATAATAAAAGCTAATGACTAATAAATGGTTCTATTTGTTGAGTCCTTCTTTAAAATTAAGCTTTACATGTTTTTTTCAAGCATAGTTATAAAATTATCTGGGTCATGGTTGTTTACTTGGCAGATGGGGTCTCACTCATCTGAAAAATTACATTTATTTTCCCGTAAGAATCTAGATTTCGTGGTTAGCATACCAGCTTAGCCTCATTGTAAGGCCTCTCTCTTACCACATTTACTTCCAATTAGCTAAATTCTTGGGTTGTTACAGTTTCCCCTTATAAAGCCTCTTCCTCCAGTCACGGTGCCACAGTGTTTTCCACAGTTTAGCGGGCTGGCAGCATGAACATCCAGCAACTCTTCCACATGTCAGGACATATTGTCAGAAACTGCTGAAACCCGTAAACAGCTGCTCGTCTGCTCAACAGGCCTGAGCTCATCTGTGGGATTTGGGGCTGAACAACCAGGTGGTGCGTGTTGCACTGACTAAGCGTTAGGGTATATTGGTATATGCATGATGTGTGCATCTGCGTCTGCACCAGGACTGTGTGTCTTTCCCCTGTTTGAATCCGGCTGTGTGATAAAGCAGCTCATCATGTGGCCCAGAGGGCAGCGAGTGCTAACGCCGTCCGGCTGTAATGATAATAAATCCAGATTAGTGGCAGTACGTTTTCAGTGTGTGGGGTTCCGTTTGCCTCTCAGTTAATGGGCTGATCATCCCAGCAGGAAGAGACAAACAACAGGAATACTGAATTTAGATTCATGACTTCAATCTTTGTGGGAATTTCCAAGCGATTAAAAATGAGAATTGAATCATGGGAATAAATTATCAAATAACGGCTCTGTTGATTAAAAAAAAAGCACCAAGAAACAGACGATCCAGTTGTTCCTTCGAGACGACTCAATAAGCCAAAGCACCCTTTGACAGGACCCATCCATTTTACAGAATCCTCCACACAATCAAATCAATTCCCCTTCTCTCATTCCTCTTGAATCGATTAAAGCACACAAATCAATGCGTTATTGAGCAGCTCAGAGCTCAATATTACACTCATGACAGTTGCAGCTGCATCCTCAGCCCAAGCCGGCATCAGCGCATGTGTGAATTCTAAGCACAAATCATCAGGAATATGGTGAGAAACCTGCTGCCGAGCTGCTCTCCATGAACTGAAACTTTGATTATACTGAACATTTTGGTCACAGTCCAATCAGAGACGTCAGGCTAGTTGGATTTTTTTTCCTCACAGCTGGTGGAAAGCTGGAGTTCAGCAGCAACTTTCCTCTTCTGAACATGAGTTCATTGTTGATTTACTCATTAGGTTGGCGGATGCTTAAATGTTTTATGTTATAAAATGGAAATTTAAGTGTAATTGAATTTATGCTGTGATGCAGCCAAGGAAACATGGTAGACTTTGTTTTTTCTATAGCTCTGAGGGAAGGTTTCCAGCTTTTTGGTCAGACAGTTAAACAAATGTAAAGAAGTTCAAAATGTTCCAGCAGTCCCACCTGTTCTCATTTCCACAACATTAAATCCATTATTTTTTCATTTCACTCGCAGTTTGGAATAGTTTAGGCACAAAAAACACTTATATAAGGTATAGAAAAAATCACGGTTTGGCTTAAAACACTCTCTTTCAGTTACAAGGCAAACTTTTCATTACCTGAAAAGGAGCAACAGCAACAACACCAGGAGAAAACATTTGGAGATGGACTCACAGCATCTCTTTCTGATATTTACAGATGTTCTTTAGATCTAGTGGACAAACTTACCTGTAGAAAAATGATGCTAATGGGTGCCTGTATGCAGAGGGAGATCAGGCTTGATGTTATGAAATGTGTGCAGAGGTAAAATAAGAGTCAAGTGTTGGTTTAATCCAGCAGCCACTGACCAGATATGTGGAGGTTAGAGGGTTCGAACGTCTCTCTCGAACTCTTGTTTCATTTCTTTTTGCATAACTACTAATATGAACGCTCTTCAGAGGAGCCCTTCTAAAAGTGTGCACTATTTTCTCTATATTTAAATGATTATTCAATCTCACTTCTCTCTATGATAGTCGGCAGAAGAGCGCTTGTAACAAGCAGCACCCACATGTGATACTTTAACTTTAGAGTGTTAATTTGGATGCTGAGTGTCCCTTTCTTGCATGTTATCCATCCATTTTTTGCAAAACTTAATTTCCAACACTTAAAATGTATTACTTAACATGTATTTTAATGCTAAGTGATTATTTCTAAAGAATATTTAAACAACCAAGGACTTAGTGAACACTGAGCAGAGCCTCGTCAGTCTGTCAGTGCTGGAGACAAACACTAAACGTATGCATTCATTATCAGCACTTCCATTTACGATATAAAAGAAGTATGAAGCGTATAGAGAGAATATTTGGACCTAGAAGGGTGACAGCAGATAAAAGTTAATTCTCAACTGCTGCACGGCTTAACAATACTCTATTAGAGCCATAGGAACCTATTCTCGTCAGGGAAGGGGATTTAAGCTCAGCAAATCTACTGGAGCCAACCGAGGAAAGATAAGGGACCTCATAGGATAAATAATTTATACGGCTAGAGAGGGAGAACAAGAGGGAGAGACGGTTAAGGGGGGAGAGATGAAAGGAAAAGAGACAAAAGAGGGGAAAAGCACCGCCAAGTACAAGCAACACAAACACAGAGGGAAGAATATAGAAATAGAGAAACCAGGAGATGGAGCAGGAGGAAAGCAAAGAGGCGAGGTTGAAAATAGAAAGAAGAAATCTCCCTCCAGCAGCAGCAGCACCATCAAGGAGGCTTCAAGGAGGTGCTGCTCTTCTCTCTGCTGGTCTTTTCTCCATCACCCTTTTCCTCCCTTCTTATACATCATCCATCCATTTATTCTCTGCAACACCCATCCTTCCTTCCTTCCTATAACATTGTTACAGATGAGTGTTTAAATTCACTCGTCCAGCCTTCCTTTTTCACCCTGTTTCATCCTCCTGGCAGGAAACCAGAGGTCAGAAGGACAGCGACTAAACCGTCTTCCTGCACTGCCATTGTTAATCTGCATGTGAGGATGTGAGTGAACAAGAAGAGAAAAAAAAGTGTGCGTGCATGTGCTACAACCCTCTCTGCTGCCGGGATGAATCGCCTTGTTCAGGGCTTGATGACTTGCATGTCTGTGATAAAACTCGTACATACAAGCTGATGCTGCTTTGACAGAACGCCAGAGTGTGTTCAGGCCGTCTCAGTGGAGGAGAGGACGGAGTTGGACGAGCATTATTTTCAGATTATTTCAGGGCTTTTACACGACAAGATGCAGCATCCTCAGAACTGCCTGGAGGTGAATTTAACGTCACAGGCAGTAACTGTATTATTACCATGAAATAATACTGGTCAAACTGGCATTTTCTCCAGTTTAGGTTTGTTGTTCATTTCTCCACTTAGAAATGTCCTTATTTTTGAAAGGAAAACATTTTTTTTTCAGTGAAAATAACATTAAATGAATGATAAATCCAGTGTAGACATTGTTAATGTGGTAAATGACTATTGTAGCTGGAAACAGCTGATTTTTAATGGAATATCTCCATAGGGGTACAGAGGAACATTTCCAGCAACCATCACTCCTGTGTTCTAATGCTACATTGTGTTAGCTAATGGTGTTGAAAGGCTCATTGATGATTAGAAAATCCTTGTGCAGTTATGTTAGCACATGGAGAAAAGTGGGAGTTTTACTGGAAAACATGGAATTGTCTGGATGACCCCAAACTTTTGAACAGTGGTGTAAATATAAAACAGATATTTTTAACTGAATATCTTCCTCTACCCTTTAAAAACTAATTCTGTCCACAGGACCATCGTATTAACAAAATATCTGCTTAAACACAGGAACACAAGAATGACTACAAATGCTCTAACAAGAATACCAAGCTCGTCTACCTCAACAATACAACAAACATCAGACACATTCTGTCACTTTATTGTTTCTGCAGAGGTAAAACCTCATCAATAGCTGTAAGAAAATTATTTGATGGCATATTTGCTTTAAAATTATAATATTACACTGTATATTGACATTTTATTTTCTGCACATTTTGCATTTATGCTTATACTGTTTTCTACTTAAAATTTTAGGACATATTTTTCTACTGATATTTATCAAAGTATTTCTGATTTTGATTATGAAAAGTATTTGATGCAAACTGCCATGAAAGCACATAATGAAAACACTAATTGTACGAACAAATGCCAAGTTTGAAATTTCCTGGCTTACAAACGGCCAGTCTTATGATTATGGACCCCTTTGCCCTCCGTCGCTCAGGTCTTCCAAGGCTCACTAGTCCGAGCTGCTGGGCTTCTTGTCACTTCCATCCTCCCTGGTAGAGGCTGTGGCCTAAAGGGACGGGTGGCTGTCCTTGCAAAATGGTCTAAAAATACCACAGCACATCACACTCCCAGCAGCCCGCTGTGAGGCCTGCAGGATGTTGGGGTGCACAAGGAGGTCACTGCAGAGTCCCAGTCCAGTTCCACCCAGTCCAGGTCAACCACTGCAGCAGCTTCATCCTGATCGCACTCCAAGCACCTCTGGCTTTAACTGGCTTTCTTTATTTACGTGCATCAAGGTGAGATCATTCATTTATCCTTTCTGAGTTTTATTTATGTGGGGTTTTTGTTTGTGAGTGTTTTTCATACTTTGATAAATAGAGTAAAGTGGTTAAATACAAAATAGGCTTGTGTCTTCTTAAAAACAGGTAATTAAACATGGATCAATAACAACTAAAATTAGATTTTTTTCAGCTATACAGCCCTGCTCTACCTTTGCATGCTAGTGAAGCAGCATTCTCATGCCAACAAAATATAAAGAAACCAGTATACATCAGCTATTATTGTTGCTTTCTGTTTGCATGTCCACATAAATCCACACAAACCAGAGTTTGTAAAAATCTGCACTTGAAAAAGAGAGAAACTCTCCATTTTAATGACCCAAAACATTGTTTGCATGTACAATGAGAGGGTAAAATGCAGAGGAAAAAGATATCCTGAGAAATATTCGTATTAGTGTGAAGACCTAAAACCATTTTATTATATTAGATTCCCTATTTATATTCATTCTTTTCTTGTTTTTTATCTTAACTGTGCTACTTCATCTTCTACTCCTTTAAAATGAGATCATATAAAAGCACAAAACATTATCCGACACACACTAAGCACCTTTTTCTGAACTATTGTTTTACAAAAAAAACTTTCAAGCCCCTCAGTTTATGCCTTCTGTCAGCTGTCAGCTGTCAACAGTTGTCTTTTTCTGTTGAAGCTACTGTCATAAAGGATTTCTGCCCATTGAGCGGTACATCAGTTAAACCAGTTCTGATTTTTGCCAGCCATATGTTTGGCCATATTTATCCATGTAATGTATGTAGACTGTGAGATTTGAATTTGGCTGCCAACTGTTTCCCTTCAGCAGAAGTGAAAAGAGAGGATATGTTTTTGGTCATATAGTTGTTGCAGTTTATTTACTGTGAATGTTTTCACACCGTATTCAGGCAATAATAATCCTGCAGTCACTGATGGTCATAAACACACTTAGAAAAGTAAGTTTTCAGAAGATCAGACCAGATCGCTGCTGATAATTCACAGACTTTCAGACAGACTAAACAAAGGAGGCGCTCTGTGCGTGCGTGCGTGCGTGCGTGTGTGTTCTGACATGTGCATGACTAAACACTACTTGCATGCACAAACGGACTGTGTGTCTGTTCATCTGACTGTGCGTGTTTGTGCGAGGCAGACTGGGGTAAACCAGAGCCTGGGGGGTAACTACAGTGCATTCCCACTGTTCACTGTTGTGAAGACGCCCCTTCCCCCATCTGACCGACTAAAACACACACGTGCGCGTGCTCACACACGTGCAGCGTTGTCCCCCTGCCCCCTAATGGGAGCCTAATAAAAGCCACATGGCCAATGACTTTCAGCTGGCAGCCGCTGAGCCGGAGAGCCAGACTCCACGGCCGCCGCTGGTCGGAGAGGCCGACTGATTATCTGACGAGCTGCAGGGTAAAGGGCAGGAGAGACCTTGAGGAATGCAGTCTGATGTTTTCTGCCTGCTCTGGCACACTTGGATGCAGCTTCCCTCCATCTCTAGTTGACACTGGGTCAACCTTAGTGTTTATTTAATATGAAAGAATGTCATATTAGAAGATTTTTGAAGCAGATTAGGGTTGTCAGATTGGTCAATTATTAGATTCAATATTTAGCATCCTTCCAGTTTTTGGTGTATGTATGCTTTTGAAACCAATCCCCAATAAAAAAAAAGATAAAAATGCACTATACTGGGCACCTTGATGGATCACCTAGTTGAGCATGAATTGGAAATGCAAGTTCCCACCACAGAGGCCATGGATTGATTGGGACTCATAGCATTGATTTGCTGCATGTCATCCCCCCCAGTCTCTCCTCCCCACCTTTCCTGTCACTCCCAAGCTATTCCTTAACAAAGACTGTAACATGCCAAAAAATATGTGTAAACAAAAAACAAAACAAAAAGCCTGGATGTGATGCAGCAGCCTTTCTGACACCACACTGTGGTCTTGAACTATATCCAGCCTACAGCACTGTCTGACTGGCTAAATGTCACAAGTAACAGCCTATCATCGCCAAACATACATGCTAAAAAGCTCTATTTTAATTAAACATGTGAACAAATAAAGCAAATTACTCTTACTGCACCTGAGTATCAGCTCCAAATATTAGCTATCAGCCTCCTTTAATACTAGTAACTCGTATCGGCACTGACCAAAACACATCGGTGGCCCTTACACTTGATCTTTACAAAGCTGTGAAAATGCAGCAGAGGCATTATTTTAAGAGTTCTGTTCATGAACACAAACCTTCTTGGCTTCACAATGTCTAGACTGAGTTATTATGGGAAGCGGCACTGAGGGGATTTTACAAAAAGAAAAAAAAACACCAAGAAAAACTTGTTTAGGAGTTATGAAACATGCTGCCCATGATCCATGTGTGCTCTCCCTGCAGCCCCTTATTGTTCCTTTATTTACCTTTCACTCTAGCGGGGGCGTATGGAAATTAAAAGAGATAACTGTGACCATTGTAAGGCGATGAAAACCCCAAAATAGCAGCAATGGCTGTGGTGAAAGTGTGATAAAGGCAGCTGGGGGAGGACAGGGATTTAGAAGCTGTGTTATTTGCTTAAAAAGACACAGAAATCTTTCAACAAGGCCTGAAAGCTGAGTCAAGCACATGATAATGTTTGCAGTGATGTGCACAAAGGCTATGAAGGTTTGACACTGTTTTCCAAAAGCAAATGATCCTAGGGTGGTTTTAACTCTCTATATGTGCTGAGAAACAAACATTATTTCAAACAAACACTGTATTTCCACATCCAGTCCACAGTTTCCTTAAACGATGACCTCCTACTAGTCCTATTCTCCTCAGCGGTTTCATCAAGGCCACATTGGAATATCAAATAGCACTTGGGGGCGACACAGGTCAAGCTGCTCAAAACCGTTTTCATGACATTCACACTCTCGATGCTGCACCACTGTTGCTTTTAGGCCGCTCAGACATATCGAATAGCTCGGCCGGGTTCAGCAGGTCAAAGCTTTGCTACAAAATGAATTTAGCACTTCGGGAAATAGAGCTCTACAGATTGGGCCTGCGGGGACGTCCCTGTGGTGAGGATTTATACAGCACGAGTAGATTTTTACCAAAGAAACAGGTGACGGAAGGAATGCGAAGCTTGAAAGGAACCCATTAATCTGTCCAGTTCACATCACCACTGCAATAAAATCCACATTTTTCTCTTTCTTCTGTTAAGTTCCCACATCATGGTTCATATTTTAATCAATAAGCAGCTCCTTATCGAACACAAGGAGCAGCAATTTAATTTAGCAGCTGGAAAACGGAACCTACAGCAAGAGAGAAAGTCACGGGAAACATGAAAGCACTGGATAATTAAAAGCTCTGCAAATTTGCATGTGTCCTCTTGTTGAACCGACTACAGCAACACTGTGGAAGACTCAAACTAAAACCTGCACAGCACTGGACATGGTGATAGCTTGTGTAATCTTGTGGTTGCAGTGTTTTGTGTAGCATCACTTACCGGAGAGAGGGTTACGGCCGAGAACCAGCACATTCGGCAAAGGCATCATCACCAGCTGCTGGAGAGTCTCCTGCAAAGAAATCAAAGCGGTCAGGAAAGGCAGAGTAGTTGCAAATATTTAGCTTTCCCAAAAAGAGCATTAAACAGCTTCACCTCATCCAGAATGCTGCTGCTGGAGTATTAACCAGGACTAAGAGATCTGAACACATCGCACCACTTCTGAAATCTCTACACTGGCTTCCAGTCAGTCACAGAATAGATTTTAAAACCCTACTGATCGTTTACAAATCCCAGAATGGTTTAGGCCCAGAATGCATCTGTGATATGTTCAGAGAATACAAACCAACAGGACTCTTAGATGCAAGGACTCTTAGATGCAAGGACTCAGGTCTAGTCCAGGCCAGAGTCCAGACTAAACAAGCAGCATTTAGCTGTTATGCTGCTAACAAGTAGAACAAACTGCCAGTGGAGATTAAACTTTCACCAAATGTAGACATTTTTAAATCCAGTTTAAAAACATTTCTTTTCCCATGCGCCTATGCATGAAATCTGCATGGTATCCTTTAACTATCTGCACCTCACTGTAATGCTCTTAATGTTTTGTGTAAAGCACTTTGAACCGTCTTGGACATGAACGGTGCTATACAAATAAACTTGCCTTGCCTTTAAAAAAGATGTACAGTCACGAAACTGAGGAGCAGTTACACATCTCTAACCACAGTTTCTGAGATTTTGAGGGTGTTATTTAGTCAGTAGTGCTAGAAAAGCCAATTATGAACACTTCAGCTGCAGAAAAGATGGTTTTTGGAGTATTTTGCTATCATAAACATGGCCTGAAGCATCTTAAAGTATGACAGCAGGAATACAAACAGCATAAACTCAATCCTCAGGGCTCCAATGGTACCAGACCCTGCAGGTAATATCTGTATCCAAGTCTGAAGTATAGGTTTGCTCAGAAAAAAAACTTATATAGTGGACACAAGTGATAGTTTTGTGCATTAGTGGTCAATGCATGTGTGTAATGAAGCAAGAGACAACCATGTGGATGAGGGTTAAACTGCTGGTTTCACCGCAGGGCTCCCTCCTTTCACATGTCACTCATGAAAACCAAAATGAAACCATGAGCTGCTATTTACAACAATCACTCAGACACACGCACCGGTAACGCACACAGGGAAGGGATGGGCGTAATTAGTGTCCATGTTTTGGTTTTCAGGGCAGCAGTCATGCACAAACAAGCCAGCAAAAACAAATTACTCACATTCATGTCTTTACATAATTGCTTAACCTTTTCCCAGGTGTGTCTGATTCAAAATAGAAGCACATCTGGGCCTATTAGCGTTATGTAATATCTATTTGGTTGGGCGATGCATTCATCATACATCGCACAGAGCCACTTGCCCAAATATTTTTACAGATTTACAGCAGCGACTCCAAACCACAGTTGTGCTGAAGAGGAAGGCTGGTTTCTTTAAGCAGAAACTACATTAAGGTCAGCTAACTTGAATATTTCATGTCTACCTGACGGCAGGAAGCAGCTTGAACTCATCCAACCCGACGCCTCGACTCTGTTATACAGGTTACTGCTGAAGTCATGACAAAGAGGCTTATTTAAGTAAGGGGTTAGTAGACGTCCCCCTTCTGCCGTAACCATCTGCCCTACACATATTGCATTACCTCATAGTGGAGGTAAAAGAAGGGGGGCAGGAAATCTGACATCAGTTGGTGGCTTTGATTGGTCAGAAATAGAACCACATCTGTGCAGCTTTCATGTATTCCTGAAATAAATCAGTCTTGTTAAAGCTGCCAGCGCAACTCTGCTTTTTGGGTATTTCCAGACTGATTTTAGAAAGTCTAGACGGCACAAAAAAAGTGATTTCTATCAATGTGATTTCCTTTAGAGATCAGACTTCTGCAGATGTCTAAGTCCAGACACTTAAATCGGATTTCAGAGTGTCTCTGGCGTCACTCACGGTGCGACAACAACAACAAATCCAAAGTGACAGGAGAGCACAACATGGAGAACAACAATCTGTGGACAGATGCCAAAGTAAATCATCTGAGGGGAGGATTCAGTACAGGAAAGCTGGAAGGAAAGCTGCCAGAACAATTTATCAGGAGATACTAATAGCTACGCAGGTACTGATGTCTACATCATTACTACAGAAACCCATGCAGATAGATCTGATCAACTGCAAACAACACTGCACACAATCTAAAAATCTGATTTAGGAAATGCATCTGATTTGCCTGCACAAAGTCTAGGTCAAAACTGTGCAGTTCACATACCACATATTCATTGAAAAATGAAGGAAAACAATAATTACAACTCCACATACGTACATCAATACAATCATTTCAAACTGTTCTCTCGCTCCCCAGTTTCAGTTGAAATAAAATATAAAATTTACATTCATTCTCTCAAGTTTTTCTTCAAAATCGTTAGGCATTTCCTCTCTTCTCCCATATACCTGTATTTATGTAAACATGCTTGTTTGAAGAGCATGCAATTGTTTCTCCACATCAAGGTAAATTTACTCAGTAAGTTGCACCAACTTCAGCTACATCCTCCTTATCAGAAGCTTGCAGCAGCGGCGACTCTGCTGCTGGATGTTTGATTTGACTCAGAGACACTAAACCAGCAGCTGACAGAAGATGTGGATCACGAGGCGACAGACGCCCAAAGCATCACTCACATCTGGTTTCAAGTAGATAATATGGCTCTGTCTGAGAATCAAACACAGAGCTGCAGCTAGATGTCATCACACCGTAATGTAAAGTGTTTTTTATTATTTGGAGAGTGATTCATGTGCTAATAGATTTTCATTTGAGAAACCAGGTGACACATTCTGACAAACACTATTAGACTCATTCTGATAGAAGAGAAAGGAAAAAAAGCAGCAGTGTGACTAACAGATCCAGGCTTTAACCTTCATGTACAGACAAGCCGAGGCTCCGGGGGCCTGAGGTGAAGGTCGGGGTTGGGGTAACGGACAGTCATGGTTATTAGGTTAGGAGCCTGGTTGCCATGGTTTCCCCTCAGTGCTGATAAGAGCGCTGACCTGTGTTGACCCGTCTGTCTATCTTTCTGTCTGCAGTGGTGTGAGGAGAGTGTAGGGTGAGAGGTCAGGGAGTATTAAGACGCTATCCGTGGGGGGAAAAAAAGGCAAGCCATTTTTCAACATACAAATTCTAGCTTTTTTTTTTTTTTTAAATGTATTGAACCTCTATATCAGAGGTGTCCAACATGCAGCCTGCGGGACAAAACCGGTCCTCCAGAGGGTCCAATCTGGCCCTCAAAGTGTAAAAATTACAGAGAAGACATTAACTGCAGATTGGACATTTGTAAAACTATAAATTTAAAATAATTTCTAGACCTCGAGAGGTTGTTTTGATCATAAACTACTAGATTGCTCACTGTTCTTTTGTCATTTTGTGTCCTGTTTCTCTAACATTTTGTCTTGTTTTTGTTGTTTTGTCTGATTTTTGTCGTCTCGTGTTTTTGTCGTTTTGTTTCTCTTTTTTGTTGTTTTGCGTTTCCTTTTTGTCTCGCTTGTGCTTTTTGTCTTATTTTTGTCATTTTGCGCTTTGCTTTATTCCTTGTTTTGTGCATTGTTTGTGTCGTTTTGTGATTTTTTATTTTTTTTGTCTTGCTTGTGTTGTTTGTAGGGCTGCACCCGAATATCTGAATATTCAGTCGTGATGGTGAAATCCAAATATTTATTTTGAGATCCGAATATTCGGATTCCCCCCCACTACCCCCCTGCAGTATGAAACTAATTTATAATAACAAAAAACAAGACAACCATGGAATTTGTCGAGAATGATGCATTTTTAAGGCATCTTTCATTATGAAGCTGAGGGCAGAATGATAAACTGCATCAAGAATTTTAAGAACAGAGCCTGGAGAATGCATATGAATAACATCACCACCACCTTTACTGGTGTATAAACATTTCTTTAAATGTATAGTGAATAATAAACATGCTGACTACAGTGATAATGACAACATGGTGCAATCCTGGCGATGACGGTGACTAAAATCAGGCAGTTCCAGGCAGAAATGACCAAAGCAGCCATACTGTCTGAACACAGACAGATTCAAGACTCAACAAGCATCAGACAGAATCATCAGCTCCAACAGCCACAGTTGGTGTCTCTCACACACAAGCATTTGGTGCTCCTGACAGCCAATATCAGCAAGTCAAGCCAGCCGCTTTGGGCAAAAATCAACCATCAGACTTTAAAAAGGGCTGAGAAACCAAAATCTGCACCATCAAAGGAAACTGTAGAGCTGAGAGTCAGTCTATCTGAAGCCGTGAGACACTTTGGGTGGTCCCTTGTGTCGCTTCTTCAGCACTCGGAGAGAAAAAAAGCAACATATCAGCCCGATTCTTTTGTTGTTTTATACAATACAGACAGCTGACTCAAGTTAATAAGACACCAGGGCCTTTGGATGAGAAAACAAGATTGTTCTCGCGTCAACTCTGCTTTTAGTTTTACAAAAAAAGGAAAAGATATTTCAAACTGGATCTGTAGTTTGACAAACACCCCACGACCACCACCTGTCCACTTCAGGCCAACACTTCATGCTCACACCTGTCCACCGACACAATGGAAGCATGTGTTTGCTGTGTAAGCACGACATGTCAGGCTGAGCTTTCTGGCAGACTCTGTTCATACTAGAAGCCTGATTGAATATCAGTTTGGTTATTCAGGTTTTTTCTGATTATATCAATATTTTCTTTAAACTGGTTCCCAATAATAAAAAAAAAATAAATCCCTTAAAAATGTTGTCTATCTGTAGTTGGCACCCTGTGGTCTTTCAACAAAGTTTACAGCTGGAGTTTGTCTTCTATTTTTTGCTGCTTATGTATATCTGTTCCCAATATCAACACTGAAACAAACACATAATTCAACCCCTATTTCAGACCATTCAACCATAAAGACACAACAACTAAGTTTATAAGCTGTCAGTTTATATTCAACAGAATGAATAATCTTCAACTGAACAAAAGTGTGACACAAAATGACCGCAGGTTTGGCGTCATTGCCAGACACACATCATGTTTTGTTTCACCTCTTCCTCAACAAAATGATTCATTTCAACTGATTTCCTCCCTTTTACAGTTTTCAAAGGAAGGATCTGCTCTGTGCACAGTCATGAGGTGCCCATTCAGTAACGCTGTTCCTTCCCTTCTTTTCTCAAGGGTCCTTTGTGCTGCACTTGTTAATCTGTGTTTTCCTGATCTGCGCTGGCATCAGCTCTGAGCTTTACAAGAAAAAAAAATCCCTTTATGAGCTTTAGACACATTTTCTCTTATTTCTTTAAAGTATTTTCAATCTGACTTTATGACTTTGGACTCTCTGAATCACAAAATCCATCACCTGGTTTGAAAACCATGTTTCTTTCTGTTTTAAATCGGCAGAATTATATTTCTCAGAGCAAAAAACCGTACAACCAGAAATACTTTCAACCTTCCTACAGCCCTTTAACTAGTCATGTGCGACTTTTGATTTAGGAAAAATGTACTAAATTTAAGCTTAACATCCTCAAAATCACTTTATTCTATATGCCTGATTTTAAAAAAATGAGAAAAATAAACCATTTGTGCCAACCAAATTCTGTAAAGAACATAAAATTCTGGGATCCTCCACACATCAGACAAGCTAGTAGTGACTCAGCTGTGACCAACAGTCATGTGACTAAAATTTATGGATTTTCTGGCTGAACTGCAGGCTATGTTTGCATTTAGTAGTAAAATATCAATAGAATGTGGAGGCACCAGGAAACATTTTGAAAAATGTCATACATACTGCATACTGATTCAAGTGGGGTTTTTCTGGAAAGCATACAATCAACTACATTCAACTTTTGTATGATTTATGGCATTAAAGCCTTGTTTTGCTGGCACAAAAAGACATGTTTGAGTTCTCTCTGCTTCTAGTCATGCTGGTGAAGTTTCCATAGAGACACAGGACTTTATGCTGCAGTGAAAAATGACCCCACAGTGAGTAAAAATGCGACAGGAACAATAAACGCCCAGAAACTCCTTGGAGTTCAGAGAGTTAAAGGACAGATTGTAGCACCACAGGACTGATGCAGACAAGATGTGAGACACAAACTGAGAGTGCAAACACCACCGTGTGTTTGTTGCGGACCACAACGCTGCTTTGTCTCTCACCTAAAGTGTGCTACAGGACGGACAATGTCTGTATTCCAGGCCACATGGAGCGGAACATTTAGAGAAATTTGTACTATGTAGATAAAATCAGATGATGCATGTATTTCTACTGCAGCACCTTAAGAATTCTGCTGCTAGTATGCAGAGTTTTTTTTAGAGGGTGTGGGTAATAACACGCTTTGAGGATTAACTAGAAGCTAATAACAAAGCTAAACTACTGTAGCCGAAAACGCCTCTTGGATTAGCCGGCAAAGGCTTAGCTCTCATACATAAAACATGACGGACACTGCAGGAGACAGACCGGCCGCCACACTGAGCATGTCATGGCAATGTGCTACAAACACTGTGAAGCGCGCACGTGGACGCACACGCTCAAAAAGCTTTTACTGTGACAGCGGAAGCGTCCTTGGCTCAGTCAATGTGACCGATATTCTATATATCTAATCATGCTCATTTCACACATGCGGGACGTGGAAATGGGTGTCATTTAAACTTTCAAAAAAGCCAATATTCACACAGAGAGGAGTGTGTGTGTGGAGGAGGAGGAGGATGGAGGAAAAAAAAGACAAATAAGATGGAGGAATGAAAGATGCAGCTTTGAATCCATCACTTCTCACTCCAGGCACACAGGGAAGAGCTGCTGCCTCCTCCTTGCTTCTCATCTTCCCTTCACCTCCACCATCCCCCCATCCTGACACTATATTGCTGTATTATTGATTCCAGCAGGATCTCAACACTAGCTCCTCTTCCATCCCACCGAGACATTTAGACAGACTGATAGAATGAGGTGCCGGTTTAAAGAGGGGGAAGCTTGTCCACAACTCTTTCCGATGCAACCACTCAGGCTCAACAGAATTCACTCACTCGATATATTTTGCATGCTTAAATGCGTTGCGTATACGTGAGCCGAGCAACGGGATAGTGAAGTTTGCTACGGTGACGTCAGTAAAAAGGCAATAATGCTGGTGTGTTTCTGCCTCATAGGAGTGCTGTCTGTTGAACCAGCCCTCCCTTAAAACACACACCAGGCGCTAGTTCCGCTACCGGCTTTAACAGGAGACTAATTGTGCTGCTGCTGTGTGTGTGTGTGTGTGTGTGTGTGTGTGTGTGTGTGTGTGTGTCCCCATTCGTGCATGTGTTGCTGCGTGAACCCTGAAAGCCTGAATCACACCCATTCTGCAGGCACGCAGCGTTACCATGGAAACGGGGAGATGGGTTTATTCTCCCCATGCTAGAGTCTGACGCACGTGGTACAGTAAATGTTCGACAACACACACACGCAGACACACACACACGAGCTCTTCTGCCCTCTGCGGACTTCTCTCCTGCTGAAAAACTGCAGATTACCAACCTGAAAAAGGTTATTACTGCCAACAATGGGAAGGAGGACGCTTCCGCTTTCTGTCGCATCACACACACACACACACACACACACACACACACACACACACACACACACACGGACACACACACACGGAAAGGCACTTAAACACCAGATCTCACTACATCCTCCTGAACTGAATCAATGCAACATGAAAAAAAAAAGCTCTTCCTGCTGTTCAGCGCTGTAATAGAGCCATAAGAGCACAAAAGGGGGTTTGCGCACTGCAGTGGAATGAGCACATCAGCATCACTCCAGCAGCTGATTAGAGACACAAACTGAAACTAGTATTTAACTGTCTGAACCCCAGGCAGCTTCTGGGTGGTTCTTTTGCTTCTGTCATATTTTTACTCACTGTTGGCTCATTTTTCATGGCACTATACAGTCCTGCACCTCTATGGAAACAGCACAATCGTGACTAGAAGTAGAGAGAACTCAAAAATGTGCAGTACAACAAAGTCACCTGGAACACCTGGAATTGCCACATACAGTTTTCAAAATGACCCCAGATTTTACTAATACTGGAAATAAATGGTGACGCTACAAATTGCAGATGTTTTACAACTTAGATTGTCATTTTTTTCAGTATTTGTCTCCCATCTGTTCCCAAGAGTCTCTGAATTTTGGCCACGCAACTGTTGTTTGCAACCGAGTCACTAATGGCTTCCCAATTGTGCTGAGAAGCAGAGATTTTTTTAATTTTTTTTTTTTTTTGGCTGAATCTGGTTGCAGCAAACAATATATTTTTAAATTTTTTAAATGGCACACAAAGTGATTTCGAGGAAGTATCATTATGTTCAGCTTAAATTTGGTGAATATTTCAGACAAAAACAAAAGTCACACACAGGTCTTTCAAGAACTGTTGGAAAATCTGATGAGTATTCCTGGTTTTACAGTTTCTTGCTCTAAGAAATTTAATTTTGCAGAATTGAAAAAGAAAACAGACAAAAACAACACCTGTCTTGTCAAATCAGGTGATTGGCTTTGGAGTTAAGAGGTTACAAAGTCAGATGCAGAACAGCTTTTAAAAATACAACACATGTAGAATACAATGATTTTGATGAAATATAACCATTTTAAGCTTAAATTTGGCTGTTTCTTGAACCATAGGACTATTGGAAAGACAGGTCTATTAAATCTATCAGCTGATTTATGGGACTCTGAGAAATTATGGCACATAAATCTCCTCAACTGAGATAGTCGTCGTAGCTGAATACGAAGACATCAGAAAAATTTGGAGAATTCCCCTTTTTGCTTAGACTTTATTTATTGTAGTGAAAATAGTTCCTACAGAACATGAAGAGATCTTTTGACTTAAAAAGAAACAAACTCATTATAATAATTACCACATAAATTCTGGTTATATGCAAAGTGAAACGAAGCCAATTCACATGTTGAACGACTCATTAATTAGATTTGACCTGGAGAAAAGAAATCATTAGCAGCTTGTGGCGATAAAAAACTGCAGTGAAAAGAGCAGCAGTGAGGATCTCCTGCTGGCCAGATGGACACATCATCTCCTACACGAGGAGGAGGAGAAAACACGCCATTAGTTCCCTTTTTCTTTTGTTCTTCAGTGTTATCTATCAGCCAGAGTGCTTTTTACGGCGGCGCCCCGAGGCAGAACGAGAGGACGGGTTGATCCTGCTGCTGCTCTCAAAGGTGGAGGCAGGTGGGCCGGGGAAGCCCTAAACTCCATCACCCCGGGGCTTCTGCTTCACACCGACAGGAAAAGTTCACACAATCACGTCATTCTGTGCAATTTAAGTGGAGGCAGTTACTGCCGTCCCTAATGCGTCATTCAAATGAAGCCTGACTGTTTCCGTTGAATGTTCTAGCAACTAATCTGCTGTTTGCAATTTGGTTTAATTTGCTAAATGGCTTTGGAGCAGAAAACTTGCAGCAATAATTGGTTTTTTTTTATTTTTTGCAGTGACATACATTGGATGTCACAAAGAAAGTCACAGGGCTGAACATGGGCTCATTTATTCCACAGTTTGTATCATAAAGGTGCAACTGCTGCATTATTACAGTATGAACACCTTCCAAATTTGAAGACTAGACTTACATTTTAACCATTTTACCTACAGAGCAGTGACTCCAACATGATCTAGTTCAGTGATGGAAAAGAAGAACCCAGTTTCTAGCTTCCCTTCATACATCAACTCTGTAAACCAGCCTAAAAATAGCTCCTGTTTCACATATGGGAACCTACTCTACATCAGAACTGCCACAAATTCCCCTTCACATGTGCTCTATCGCACCCGGCACATGCAGAAACACACAAAGCAACTGCTGGCCCACATATACGCTCACATATGGTGTTATTTTGGCGTTCGGTTCCCACTCAGGGCTGTGATTATATGACGTGATTGACGAGCGGTTCTGGGTGTAAAAGGGAACAACATCTTACTGCAAAAGCTCAAAAACAGCAGAGATGTTTGTGTACAAATGTATGTCCAAGTGTTTGTTTACAGTAAGCAGATGATTAGAAAGCCGGCAGCGACAGATGACACATGAATGACATTTACTAGAATATCTGCCTTGTTGTTTAAGATCTAGGAGAGTATAATGTATGGCTGTGTTCAAAAGAAATCACATTAACCCAGTGAGCCTGAGGCTGTTTTCTGAGTAATTTCACTACCTTTACATTAAAGCTCTTATCTTGGTCATTACAACAACCAGCCTTTCATGGGGTATCTTGTTTTTTTCAGAACAATCAAGGCTTTTCTATCATCGGATATGATAATACTTGCAGATTTTTTGCATTAGTCGTTATTTTTGGAAAAGAAAAATTGAAAAAAATTGTGAAATTGCTGTGTTTCTACATGTATCTCACCATCTCAACATCCTTTCATAATAGTGTAGAGGAGATTGTACAGAATCTGGAAATATCAGAACCATGCCCCTCCAGGAAATCGCAAACAATTAAGGCAAATTCAACCAATATCTGTGAATTCTGCGCGACCTTGCAATTCTGTCCAATCACCGCAACTTTTCCACAATTTTGGCCCGCCTCCCGTGAGTTCCACCAATCATAGCAGTCCCCAGCGCAAACATAATGTACGTACATCACCAAATTCACTTCCTTGTTTATGGTTTGAAGATGCAGACATGTCCCATTCTAATGTCTCTCATTTACCAACAATAATTACTGCTAAAGACCTTGAAAAACAATTCCCTGATGTTCTTCACAAAAGCAGAGGTAAAATGTTTTGCACCCCGTGCGATATTGTGGTGGAAAACAAACGAAAATCATCGATTGATTGGGTTGGAGCATGTTAAAGAATTAGATGAAGAAAAAATATTGTCAATTAAAATGTTGAAACATGTTCTAAAAGCTGAAAAAAATCTACTTTTTAGCAATTGTCTCTATTTACTCGCAACAAATATGCTTAAAATATCGCAACTTACATCACAATTTTTTAGAAAAGCTGCCGCGAATTCAGGCATTTTAGGCAGCAACAATCTGGAAAAAAGCCTGTGAAATCCTGCAGGGACTCTATGTCTAATGGAAGTAACTGCCATTATTTTATTCACTGAAACGCTAACATACAAGACATTTCTCACACACATACAACCTCCACTTGCCTTTTAACCACAGCTTTGGAATCACCACCATTAAAATTAAATCTATTATGTTCAGGTATGCGTTTTTGTTTTTTACACAAAGTGGGGTAAAATCTCAGAACTGTGTTGGAAACGAGGCAGAAATTTGCTGTAAATTCAAAACTGTATTACTCGCCAGTGCTTTCACGTGTAGACGAACAAGTAGTATTGCTGGAAAGGGTGTCAACAGGGACTTCATGACTTATTCAACAGCCTTACTCAACACAAGAAGCACAAGATATTAGTAAAGATATTAGTCTGCAGACGTGATCCATCTTCATAACATTATTATTTCATTATGTACACAAATGAGAATAATTACAAATCTCTGGCTCTGCTCTTCCTTGTGATACGATAACAAGATATTATTGCATAGATACGTTAATATTGAAGCAATGATTGCACTGCATAGATATTAACATATCTAGATAATAACATATCTCTGCAATGATCAGTTCATAAGCAACACAAACATGAATAATGGATGCTGGTGAATGATTGGAGGTGGATGCAGAGCTGAAAGCAGGTAAATCTGATGTAAATTCATAATTATTTTTCTTACCAACAAGTAACCAGTGTTGTTGGAAAGATTAGATTGTGTGGTTTTATTTGATATACGCAAAGCCTCACAGTAATATATACTCAAGCAAATCAAGCAAGAGGAAGGGATGTGAATTTGGATGCAAAGCACGTCTGTTGGGTTGGAAATGTTACTGACAGCAATATGAAACCAGAAAAATCCAGAACATGGAAGGCAACAGTTAGCTTTATTTTATTAAATCCAGTTCAGTACAGCTGGATGTGTTGCTGTGCATGATCACACTGAATCAATCTACACTGATTATATGGAAATTTGTTCAAACAGATCCATGGCTTGAGGCAGACAGATCAATCTGAAATGCCTCTGAATTGAATTATGTTCCCTGAAGTGATGCTCAACTTCCTGGTACCTGTGTGATTGTTTAAAAATCTTCTTGTTAGGCTCGCATCATCAACAGAAAAGCTAACATGTGAGTCTTCATGACAACACAGACTGAGCCTGCAGGTCCCGCACAAGACGTGAATTTTTTTCTCCATTTCTGATGAAGTTGATGACAACAGCAGCCTTTTATTGCTACATTTCTAACAGACAGAGTTTGTCCTCTATCTGTGTTTCATCTTCATTCTGGCCCAGTAACAGTGCATCTCTGTAAAGCTTTAGATCTGGAAGAAAAGCTCCAAACCTGGCAACAGTTAACTAAGCTCTATTTCTAAATTCATTCTCATCTTGAAAAGTGTTTAACTGGGAAGAGCATTAGAGAAAAATGGGTCTAACGCATGATAATAAACAGTGATTCAGACGGCAGGTGAGGAAAAGGGCTTGTTGGGGTCGGTGTGTTTTCTCAGCTTGGGGGAAAAAGTCAAGGGAGTGAGCCAGAAATGCAGTCCCAAAGGTTCAACTCTGATGCTTTTTAAGGCTTAATGTTAGCAAAGTGAGAACAAGAAAAGCACTCAGAGCACGGTACTCCTCCCAGGCTGCTCAGTCATTCTATCATTTGCGATGGCTGAAATCTTGAAAACATTCTTGGCAGAAATCACAGCAACACAGAATATGTCCATTTAATATAGATGTACCCACAAACAAAATAACCTTATGCTGAGCAGAGGTGTGTGTTGTGATTGCGTACGTTATGTACGGATACCGAATCACGTGACCTAAATATGTAGCAGGCGGGATTCAGAAACATTAAATTGTGGGTCTGTCCGTCTGTCTTATATGTCAGATGACAATTCTTAAAAACACATTTTGGACAAATTTTCTGTCATTCTGGACAGATTTCAGTATTTTTTAATTTATTTTTTTACCAAATTTTAAGTCATTTAGGTCAAATTTTGACTCACTGGGTTCCATTAAAGCACATTTCAATGATCTTTGGACAAATTCAAGACAGACTTTGGGAAAATATGACAAATCTGAATTCATTCTGAGCAAATTTTGGGCAAATCTGACAAATTTACAGTCAGTCTGGAAACATTTGATTCATTCTGGACAAATGTTATGTAATTTTTTGACAACTTTTACCGTGTTTTGGATTGATTTTGAGCATTTGGTGGAAATTATGAGTTGTCTCGCACAAAGTTTAGGTCATTTTTGACAAGTTTCCAACAGACTTTGGGAAAATTTGAGAAATTTCCAGTCAGTTTGGAAACAATTGAGTTATTTTGGACAAATTTGTTGATTTAATTTGCTAGAAAATTCTGTTTGAGTGGAATAAATTAAAAGTATTTGGACAGAAAGTAGCATTTTGGGTGGAATAAACCGTTTAATCCATAGTTTGGTAGTTAAAAATGTACAGTTTAAAACTTGTTTCAGACGTATTTGCAGCCATTCTATCCATCTAGCTATCACTTATGTCATAGTTACAGTGACACTGTGCCGCTATCTCACAATGATACAGACATCGTTAACCGTTAATCTGTGGATCCAGACTATAAGCCACATCACTGTCAAAATCTAATCACCTGGTCCTTGTGTCATTTCTGACCTTCACTGAAAATTTCATTCAAATTTGTTGGTCTGTTTTTGAGTAATGTTGCTAACAGACAAAGAAACAAATGTACGTCGATCGTCACATAACTTCACCGAGGTTCTACCTCCTTGGCGGACTAAATATCTGAAGCTTGGAGTGCAAATTCAAACCCACAGCACAACAGCAAAAATAAAATGCGTGAAAAAGTAGTTAATCTTCATCTCAATGTGCTCAGAGGCATGAAAACATTCTCAGGCAGCTCTCTAGCAGTCGATAACCAATAAAACACATCAGATAACCCTGTGTGCGTTACCCCGAGGCTTACTGGAGAGCCTTACAGAGCTTTGGGGGCCGGGCAACATTCTGCATGAATGGTGGCCTCTGTTATCCTTTAAACAGTCAAAACAGAGCTCCCTGCATTTACTCCACACCCCAAACCAAAGCAGTGGCAACCAGAGGACAGAAGTGCTCTTATTCCCAAAAGTAACGTCTGGAGCTGGAATCATGGCAGCAAGAAAACTGCTTCTGTGCACCACATAAAGCAAATCAGCCCAACATTCAATTACAACTTGCAGATTTCGGTGAAAACAGCTAAAATGCATATTTTCTCAAATGAAGAAAGAGTTGTAACTCCTCCAGGATCATTAGTTTTGACCCTGAGTGACACCAGATGCACTCGGAGCCTGATTTTCATAAACCAGGATAAAGAGATTCACTTAGCGAGCTCTGAGAAAAGCCAGAAAAGGCACAAAGAATTTATTTCAGCTGGCTGAGGCTCCGTATTACATCCCGCTTAAGAATGCCAAACCAAGGCCACTAAATTAAAAAGAGGCCCAGCGTATATTTGGACTGACCACCGGAGAAAGGAAACTTTCAGTGGAGAAATGACTGAGAAAAGTTAACATCCCACTCAAAAGCAATGCAAAAACTGCTGTTAGAAAATATGTTGCCATCATGCCTGCTTCTGTGTACCATTTAAAACAAGCACATATGCTTCTTAAATCAAAGTGTATCTCGACTTTAACCTCCTCCTACACAACCCACTCCACCAGAACAATAACACAGGCTTTGAACACAAATGACTCAGGCCAGCAGAGTTCACGCTATGAAATGAAAACCATTATTATTGTTTAGCGCCACAACTTCTGCACACACGCTCCTGGGATTACATCTCATATAGAGCTGAAGGGGTGAGGAATGGGGGAGGAAAGTCCCAGAGAATGTCTCCAACAAGGTTAATGAATTAGTTTTCTCTTGACACCAGAAGATCCTTCGGCGAGTCAGCAAAGGGCTCAAATTTAATAAAGTCCTTCCACCTCCAAGCCATGAAATATGAAGCTTTTACTGAAGAGACAATACATCCACAGACACCCGTGCATCGCCTGGAGACCATGCTGCTGAATTACTTTTCTGTGTACGTTTCAGTGCAACGACTGAGCATCTAACCGATTTTAATGTAAAATCACTGCAAAGAATTGAATGAAAAGAGCAAGTTCAAAGTGTGAGATCGATTTATTGGATCACAGGAAGCGGCCGACCATACAAGGCTTCCCCTTCACTCCGAGTCCTCTTCCAGAGTGCTGAGTGCTACAGTAAATTGAAAATCTGTTAAGGCCATTAGTCTAGAACCTGAATGGTACCGTCTACATCCATATGTCTGGAAATGTGAAGCCGGTAAGCGAGAAAACAACCACAGGATACAAGGACGACTGAAAGCACACATCAAACCAACATTGTCCCAATACAAGCTGGATCATTGACACATTTTCTTCCTAAACTGGGTGAACACAGAAGGAAACTTACACAGCACATCTCAATTTGGTGGGGGGAAAAAGGAAAACAAACCAAAACTTCCACAATCTTCAGAAACTATACATGTCATAACACCGTGAGATTAAAGCTGACAGTCAGTTCTTTAATCTTTAACCCACTGTTTCAACTCAATGAGCCAAAACAACAAAACACGTGTCAATGACTGCACTGTACATGTGTTATTGGAACCCTGTTTGACAGTAACAGGACTGTGTTGGGATTTAGGATCCTGTGGGACTCGACATAAATCTCGTGGGAGTCGAAAAATAAACTGCGGGTCCCAGGATTTACCACAACCAGAAGGATAGAGTCAACAAATGACAATGAAAAGATGATCAAAGTGCAATTTTAGCATTTAAATTCAAAGTAAATTTCCTAGTTGTTACTGACAAAGATGGACTTTGACGCAACAAAAATGTTGGACACAAATCTGCCACCTTGGTGTGGGTTGAGGCGACACGTACTTTATTGTCCTGGATAAAACTCTTCTTCCTGCACACATTAAACAAGATAGTATCAAGGAATGCATCAAGCGTGTGGTTTCCTCCAATGACTGGTTAGCATCTCTTTACTAATGCTACATAGGAAAATAATGTGTTTTCCAGTAGAAAACAGAAAACTAATGAAACTCTATATTGTGCAGGCGTGAGAGTAAAAGTCAGAAATCCAGCAGGAGTGATATTAAGAGAACAGTTGTGCACCTCTACATGGCAGAACAAAACCTCATGAATAAATGCAGACTTGCTTCATAGCCCTAGATTTTTCATTCGTTTGTGGCTTACTTAGCAAATGATGACTGAATTATGGACAATTTAGATTATAAGACTCAACTTTATCGTCAATGCACAAAGTTCATGTACTGAGACAAACAAATGCAGTTTAGCATCTCACAAGAAGTGCAAAAGAAGCCTGTAAAGTGCATTATATGCAGTTTAAGTAAATACAGTGTTTTACAAATTAAACAGAATCTGTCTTGTCTCTTATATTTGCTTTTTTTATTGCTTGGCTTACGTTTTCTATCCAAGTAGAGGGTCGACCAATATGTTTTTCAAGACTGATACCGATATAGTACTCAAGGAAACTGATAAATGATATTTGGAACCAGTAAAAATGTTGTAGCACTAAATTTTGTTGAAAAGCTCGTCTTTATTTACGATTTAAAACGTTTAATTAAAAGAGAACTTTTCAGCATTTACCCTTCAGTGTTAACAGGCTGCATAGTACTAGAAGAGATGTCATTGAGAGACACAGTTTGAAGCCACAGAGTGGAGGATACAGATAGAGAAAGGTGACTGCATCAGCACCAAAGTAGCACACTTTCAAATTAATTTAACTTATTTTATCAGGAATCAGAGGAAAGTAGCTATACCAGTAATTAAGTAAAAAAATGACAGATGTTGTATCAGCTAATTGATCGATTCTACTTCAGACCACTTTAATAGACTTTAATAAACATTATCTGTGCAAGTTTTGTTTCACTGTTGCAATTATTCCACCTGCTAATCTCCTAAATGTATAACAGAACTGATAAATTAGAAAGAAGTGGACAATTAAACCATGTTTGCCCTAAAACTAGGAAGCTTTGTCCACTAATAACTTCTTACGTCATCCAACAGTAGACTTTAAGAGCCTCCTGTTTAAAGAAAAAAAAAAAAGAGAGCTTTCTAAGAAGCACACAGCCTGGTTTGTTTCTCCTAAAATATAAACTAAAATAATTACCAGGAACCTTTCAGTGGCTGGTTAAGCCACTAAAAGACCATCACGGGAGCACAAACAGCAAAGACAGCAGGACCTCTGAGGGATTTAAACCTGTAGGTGGTCTCTCAAGTGGCTGAACAATAGTGTGACTCGGAGATCAATGGAGGGACGAAAAGACAAACAGGGACGATTAATCAAACGCTGCAGACGAACAAGAGTTCCATTGTTGGTTTACAATGTCCACATAAAGCTAAAAGTACACAGATTACCCGGTGGTGCGCACCCAGCTGGTCCCTCTGCGGTCATTTAATATCGCTAAAGGTCAGAAAGCTAAAATCATCATGATAATCCAGCATTTTTGTTATTCATCCCAAAAAAGTGCCATTTTTTCAGAAAAGGAGACTAAAAGTAAACAGACTAGATTAAATTCATAATGCATACATCATTTCACTCTGAAAATTAGAGTATTTTATTTTGAAAGATAAATCAGAAAAGACATAGAATAAAAAAATACAACAATTGTCCCGTCACTAACAGAGTCACCCACTCGCCCCCCGATAATGTCCTTAACCTTCCCCGTCATCTCATCATCCACCAACTGGTCACGACTTAACCCTGAGCAGCCACCGACTCTGACACAGATAATTCTACAAGCCTTTTGAAGCAGCCTAGTGGAGCTTTTCGAGGCTTATAATGCCAAAGTCAACACAATGGAGTGACTGTTTAAATAAGATGACCCAGGAGTGATTAACAGGATGTTCAGAAGGAGGGCGACCTAACAAAGCACTCAGATAATCAGTGATGTTCACAGCTCAAAATTAAAGACGGGAAACATCAGACATGAAAAATGATGATAAACAATGAATAAAAAAACTACCTCAAGGACTTTTGTGAATTATTCCAACCAGGGCTGCAACAATTAACCAATAATTATCTATTATTATATTAACTGCCAATTGTTTCGATAAGTAACTATTATAGACAAGCAATTTTTAGGAAAATAAAGCCAAAATTCTCTGATTCCAGCTTCTAAAATTCTCATATTTTCTGCTTTCTTTACTCCTCTATGACAGGAAACTCGATATTTTTGATTTGTGGAACAAAATAAGACATCTGAGGACGTCATCTTGGGCTTTGGAAACGACAAATCAACTGGTTCCATCTATTTCTGGGACTCTATAGACTAAACGACTAATTGATGAATGAAGGAAATAATCAGGAGGTTAATCAATAATGAAAATAATCATTAGCTGCAGCGTCTAATTCCAACACAATTACAGAGAATCGATCATGACATTCGTCTAAGCTAGGCCCTACAATTAATGTAATCTCAATTTCATGCTTTTTTAAATATGTAAATGCTACAGCTTCTGTGATAAATTCATTCAAACATGCTTCGTACAGCCGCAGTCAATGAGGACACGAGCCAAAAAGCGTCTGAGGTCTGAAGGGTGGGAATCTGTCGGTGCAACGATAACGTTTCTGAACTCGCTGTACTGTCGCAACAGCATGCCGGGTCACGCTCGACTCCCAGTTATCATAAACCCCGCTGAGACGCTGTTGCAGCAACGCAGTGAATCATTTTCTCTCTGGACTGGTTAAATTTTGCTAAGTTTGCTGGTTTCACAATTGGCATAAGGGTTGCACACAGCAAAGAAACTAAACAATGCATTTGAGCAATAACAGTAAGAAGCAGAAGAACTGCAAAACTGTAACAACAAGCTGCTGGTATTATAGTACTGTGCAGAATACCATCAAAAACTACACATATTACCACTAAACATTTGGATAAAACCTTAGCATTGATTTGCAAAGTGAAGAGAAACTAGGAGAAGATGTTAAGTGGGCTTTGGTTCGAACATTTCCTGGGATATTTAGGGGTCATTTAGGGTTCAGGATCTCAGATGATGGAAAAACCTGTAATACTGCATGTCAGTGTATACACATTAATTCCTGTTGCGTTTAGATCCAGTTTAAAATGCATCTAACATAAGGTTTTGCTATCTCTCCTCGCATTTGATAACATCTATGGGAAACTGTGTGCACATATTTATGCTCAGCCACACAGAGATGGATTATAGATCTGGATTACATCAACTGTTTGGCATCCAGCCTTGGATCTGGGATGCAAATATAAGTAGTTTGACACATACAAACCAACCATGTAGCAGCCTAAAGGTAACAGGATGTTATTACCTGCATCTACAGTGATCATGTCAGCAAACAAGCCTTTAAATGCTGCGTTTGATAAATGTGAGACTCATTTTCTCCTGTCTTGTTATCAAGGAACTCCTCCTCCTTTCATCTCTCTTCTACTTTCTCTTCAGCTTGTAAGATAAAAGTGAAGTTTCAGTCATTTCCTTTTGGTTCAAGTGATGATTAACTGCAGCGAGAGTGGAATCTGGCAAGTCCTGATGAGCAGTTAACGTGGACTGAACATGAGATAAAACTTCAGCTACATGTGACTCATCATTCTGCACAAGCAGATTTAGAGATAAAATGAGAAGCTGCAAAAAGTGAGAAAGCGACTCATTGCCACATCAGTGTGTTTCACATTCTTTAAAGTCACTTGGCCTTTCCAGGCATCTGGATGAGGGTCATGATACCACATCATACACACATACATGCAGATACATCTTTGTCTATGCAGCCACATCGTTCTGTGGCGTCACACTGAGAGAAAGCAAAGGAGAAAGTTTGTCTGACTGATCATCTGAATGAATGGAGGACCAACGGAGTGTACAACTGTAAGGAGAGCTTAGTTCAAGCGATTCTGACCCGCATCTGTACATGTAAGATAACTGCAATAAACAGCTCTTAACTTTCACCTTGATATGTTGATGAAGTGGGAAAAAAAGGAGAATCTTACCTGATAGTAGGCTTTAATCTGCCTGATGAGAATGGAAAGGTTCTGGATGCGCAGCGTGGGGTCATTGTTCACCTTCTTGTTGGTCCTCTGCACTGTGGCTTTAGGATTTCTGCAGCAGAAAAGTGGAATATTGTTACGCAAGAATCACAGTTTGCAGCAAAGATAAATGGCAGTTTTTACCAAACAGTCATACCTGCATGTAATACAGTCATGTGCGAATAAAATAAGATCTACTTTATTCATCCGGGAGGAAATTATTTTGCCAGAGTACAATAAGCAAAAAACAAAGGTTAGTGGAATATACACAATTACACAGAGGTTAGTAGTAAAATAGAAAAAACAAATAATATGAAGTACAAAATGGAAAGTACAGAATGTAAGTTTCTAAAAGTGTTTGTGTAAAGGGTCACAGTGTGTCAAGTGTCTTAAGTGTGTAAAGTGACTGTATACTAATACTAAAAACTAGAAAGATTAACATAAAATGAACTGAAGTAAACAGATGTATTGCACCGATGTATTGTGCAGTATGTGCTATATATATATCTACTATCTTTTCCTTTTTCCTTGTAAAAATAACATTTTTATAGTTAGTTTAGCAGCATTTTCCTCTATTTATTTATTTATTTATTTATTATATAACTCTGACTTGATGCACTTTGCTGTTTTGCACTAGTTTTGCATACATTTTAAAATCATTTCTAGGACTGTGTCACTGGAATGTTGCTTTATGTGACTGAATGTGTGTCCGTTTGGCTAAAAAAGCATTAGCAGCACAGTGACAGTGGATCTTTGTTTATAAAGGCCTGGTGTCAAGAGAACCACAGACACAATAAAAAGACAGACCCATGAAAATGCCGCTCTTTCAATGCGGTGGCACCAGCCTCGTCTCCAGCCTTCAAATCAAAATTTATTAGTGACATAAAGAAAATTCAAAGCTCTTCTTGAAGAATTGAAGTTTCCAGACCACACTGAGGTGCTCGGTAATTCTCTAAACCTCTCATCACCACCTCTTCAAAGGGACTAACCACCTCTTCAGTGCTTGTAGAATGGAGAAGCTGTGTGTTTATGTGGCTGAGTGTCGCCTGAGGGACGTTAAAAGGAGCACGCATGACGACTGATGCCATCACGGGTGTCGACATGTTCTAGTGAGCCGCACACATTCCACACACAGACCAACAATCCAAACTGCCATCTGCAAATGTATGGAAATTACCTTCAGAATATCAAACCTCACTTCAACGCAAACCTTTTTCAAACTGAGTTTACCGACAGCATAACTGCAGCAAATTACTAATGACAAAAAAAACTGACAGTTTCTTAGGAATTTGAGTCTGAATTTCTGTGGAATGCTTGACATGCAAACTATGTGTCAGGCATCAGTTAACAACTAAATACTTTTCCATGTTTGAACAGTAAAGTTCTTTGACAGCATGAGCAGTATTGATAAAAGAAAAAAAGCTTGTTAAAATGAAAAGTTACAGGTTAAAATGAGTAATTATGCAAGACTTGTGGATTTAATGTGACATCTACTGATGCCCTCAGGGAAATTCCTGTTTCCTGGACTCCCTGAAGCAGCAAACCTTGAGCTGATGTTCACCAAATAGTAGAGAGGCACTTTGAAAAGGTGGGAATTTGCTGTTAAACTTTGGATTTAGGGTCACCCATACTGTCTACTCAAAGTCTTTCAATACAACTCGACTAAACGTGTTCTTCAGTTGACTTTGATAGCAGGAATAAAGGCAACATTTCTCTTTCTCAGCCTCAATTATGAACTTTGCAGTTGAATTAGTGTTTTATTTTGTAGGCTTGATTGCTTAACATGTTTATGTCTTTGAGTCACATCACTAGTTGCATTTTAAACTCTCAGTAGAGGTTCTAATCAATTTCATCACATTTTAGATATGATCACAGAATTCTACTGTCTAAATTATGAAGTACAACAGCTGCCATGGTTCATTGAATGAATATGAAATGAATATTTACTATGTTTTTTTCTTGCTTACAATGGGATTTCAAGTTTGTATTGCTATATTTGACAGAAATCTGGGCATTTTCTTGCTATTGCTGACTATTTGATAGGAAAAAAATGTCTGTTATTAGTGTGCAAGTGAGACTCCAATTAACAAAACTGGTTACAAAAAAAGTTGGACTGCTATTTTTAGTCTTAATTCTTATCATTTTTGCACTGGTGATTTTCCTTTGATGCTGGCTGAAACCTCTACGGGGCAAAGCCAAAAATTCTTCTGTGCAGGAAAAACCCTGATCTAGCTGGCATGCTGCAAAATAAACAGTGGGAAGCACTGTAACATCTAAAAATACTCACTGTCCAAGAAAATCTAACACAACAGAGTCATTTTATGATTATACAATATCAAAATAAATGTCTACAGAGTTGAAACTACATGCATTTATCTGTTCACGCTGACAAATGTGTTTGTAATTTCCTCTGGGACGTCAGTGGCAGCACGTTTTGAAAATCTGTGTCATCTCTCAGTGTCAAGAACAAGTAAGAAAAATAGTAAAATCCCTTCTATCCTCTGCGACAAAAACACAACCCTGTAATTAATTCATGATATTTTCCTTGGAAGCGTTAAGGAAAACAACTCTAGTCGTGTACTTGAGATTTTTAAAGCGTCACAACGTTAGAGAGCAGCTCTCGTTTTTAATGATATGCACTTCAGACTTCAAAGCGTGTACATACCGTGACCTATATACGAGGGTCAACGGGCCCTCCTCCCCCCTGAATAGGGGCAAGGAGGGTCCTGGCTGCTTATGAATGTATGCATGCGTGCAAGCAGTGTGCAGCGCATGTGTAGTCATGCATGTGTGCACGGCTGCATCTGCACTCGAACTCAGGAGCAGCAGAGTCGTGTCTGCAGCTCGATGCAGTCTCATGCTGATATATTAAAAAAGAAGATTCTAATGTATTTTGGCTGTCTTTTTCTGCCGAGTTGAGCAGGTTCAAGGTGAAGGATTGTGTTTCCTCAAGGACGTTGTCGGATGCTTGCAGTCACAGGGGACTTCTGGTCGAATGTCATCTGCCTGATTACTATAACATGCTGCTGCTCTGTTTCTACTAAGGCCTTGTCCACACGTAGCAGGGTTTTTGTAAAACTGAATATCCTTCCCCCTCCGTCTAGGAAAAAAAACTTACGTACACACCACCTCGTTTTTAGAAAAAAACTTCATCCACACCTAACCGCATAAGTGCGTTTTTCAGCACATTCATAAGCATGCCGGACCTTTAGGTGGCAGTAGTTCCCCAAATCCTAGCAAGATGGTGGACAATAACCGTCCTTAACGTTGTCCTTTGCCTGTGTTGTTGAATGTGGAGCAGTATCTGGGCTTGTAAAAACAAGCAAGTAAAAAGCGCCTGTACAAGAAACAGCGCCCAAAACCTTGTGAGAGCATCCATACTGTTACCGAATGTAAACACAGGTCGCATATGTGACGTAAGAACATATTTTGTCGCAGGCGGTGACGTTTCGAAACGCAAAACCTCGGTTACTGATGTCCACATGCAGACGCATAAAACGGAGAATTCGCAAATCTTCACTTTGGTCGGAGTTTTTAAAAAGAATCGTTTTTGATGACGTAAATCTGCGTTTTCGTGTGGATGATAGGCCGAATCGTAGAAAAATATCTTCGTTTTGTGAGATACCTGGCTACGTGTGGACAAGGCCTAAGAGCAGCTTCATAGCAAAGAACGCAACCACCCAACTTCCCTGCTACTCTTTTAATCCAATTTGCATGTTGATGATGAAAAAAACATGCTGCCAAGTGACAGAATACAGCTTGGGGAGCTTAATTCTAAAATCCAAAATGAAACAAAACACAAAAGGTATTAAGTTGCATGAGGAAAAAGGACAGAATTCCTGGTTTCAAATGAAAAATCCCGTCTCTCAGGTCAACCGGCTGCAGTGTGGATGTGTTAATTAGCCTTTTGATCAGCCTCCGCCCTGACACACACACAATTATGCTAATCGGAAGGACACAGGGACCCTTTTTAATGCTGGTCTAAATGAACAGTCATGTGACCTCCCCATCTCCCCCCTCTGCCTGTTCGAGGTCCATAGTAGGGGGTCTATTTAACCCATTAATTAAAAAGCAGAGAGGAGACTGTAATCCTGTCAGAGCGAGGAGGGCGATGCAGTGAATGACGACAAGAAAAAGAGTTTCCTATTCAGCCATTCCATCACTGTCTACGTCAGTAAGGAACAACAGAACCAGGACAACCAATCGTTCCTTTTTCCTCTGACGCCCCACACAAACACGAGACAAGCCGACACCCCACAGGATAAATAAAGCGTCTTAAAAGGGTAACACCGGTGAAAAATCCCACTTATTGCCACCCCACCTCCCTGATGCTGCTGCTGATACAGTAAACCTTTAAATAGACAAATAGATTAGGGATAGACGGGCAAATCCAGACAACTAGTCAGCAAGTGAGCCAGACGGTCAGTCAATAAGCCGGTCGGTCCGTGCTGTCGATGGGCACCGCAGCCTTATGCAGAGCCTCGGGCCACTGGGCTTTCTCCCTGTCATCTCCCAGCTTTGATTGGCTGGGTGGGTTGGGGAGTACAGTTAACCTATATATGACAGGCTACATTACAGTCAGCATGGGCAGCCAGGCACACACTCATGAACACAAACACAGAGCGGCCAAACACAAAGAGGAGAACATGGAGCTTCATTCAGCCACGTGTTGGAGATGGAGCTTATGAGCTGAACTGTCCAAACACAGCGGGGGGAGTGTGTGTTTGTGTTAGACGGGACACACACAGGGGGGGTTGAAGAGGAAAGAAATCAGGGAGGATGAGCGCTTATTAGCCGGTGCGCTCAGGTTAACAGTTCACGTCGGGATAATTCGTAAGCCAGCTCTACTAATTAAATCTGACACACAGCAACAGGAGGGTTCATTCAAGACACACTGAGATGTGGAATCAGTTTGTTTTAGCCAGTGTGTCCCGATACCACCTGATGCACCAAACTACACAAATAAAAGACACACTTCAACTAAACACACTCAACATTTACAGGCCAATAGGAAATAATTGCAACAGTGAATGAATATTTGATACCTTAAGTCAAAAATATGACTCTTCAGAAGGAAAATGCACAGAATCCCAAACCAGACAATGCTTCAAACATCAAACTATTAATACTCCGAGTTCAGTCTTAATGCAAGCTACCGAAAAATCTGCAATAACTGCAATTCTCCCTTCATCTAGCTATCAAATTTTGTCAACACACTGACTGTATTCACAAATGAAAGCTTGTAAGTACAGTGAAACCAAACAGCAGCTGATAGTATTGCTGGTATAGTAGCTAGTAGCTGGTAGAGAGGAGTGAAACATGACCAAAGGAAGAACGCATTAAAGGATCTGCACCACTTCCTCTAAAACTGTGATACAGGCGATTAGCTTTCAAGGAGGACTTTGCTCTCCAAGTGCCCCATAATGCACTTAATGTCAAACCGGATGACCTTAGAGCATAATGACACCATCCTTCTACTACTAAAAAGCAGTAAATGCATATTATATTATCATTAAATATTAAAAAGAAGAACACTAAGAGCGTTTCAGCACTATTTCAGACATAAGCTTAAAAAAAAAAAAAAAACAGATATCACATGATGATTCATGTACTCTGGACATGCTCCTGTGATTGTAAGCATGAAGCAGATGGTTGGTTGCTTAATTGCAGAAAATTTGAAGAACTGCAACAAGTTGTAACTGTTCCTGTAAGTCAGGGATGTCAAACTCCTTTTAGTTCAGGGGCCACATTCAGCCCAATTTCACCTCAAATGGACCGGACCAGTAAAATCAGAGCATAATAATCTATAAATAACCACAACTCCAAATGTCTCCTTTGTTTTTGTGCATAAAAGTGCATTCTGTAAATGTTCACATTTCAGGAATGATCTTCTTACAGAACATTATGAACAAGCTGAATTTTTCGACAAAACAACAAAAACATGAGACAAATGACAAAAGTCAGACAAAACACACAACAAAAACAAGACAAAATGCTACAAAAACAGGACATAAAATGACAAAAGAACAATGAGCAATCTAGCACATTACTTTATGATCTAAACAACCTCTCGACGTCTAGAAATTATTTTAAATTTATAGTTTTACAAAAGTAAAATCTGCAGTTAATGTCTTCTCTGTCATTTTTACACTTTGAGGGCCGGATTGGACCCTCTGGCGGGCAGGTTCTGGCCCGCAGGCCGCATGTTTGACACCCCTGCTGTAAGTGAACAAGGCGATTATGGTGGTAGAAAACACTACTACAGGCTGAGGCTACGTTTTCATATCCATCCTCCCATACTACACAGTAAGCCACAACAGCATTTAGTTAAATGTAGTACCTCAGAAAACACACAAATCGACTACATCCAGTTGGATTTGAAGTCTGCAAACCAGCGTGCTTCTCTGGCCATTCAGACCCACAATCCTCTGCAGCAGTTACGTCACATACGCTGCAGTGTCACCCACGGGTATAAACAAGTATAAACGTATAAACAAGCCTGAGTCGCTGACGCTGCACAGATGACGGCTCACTTCGAATGACAGGCTGCAAGAGTCAAAGTTTAAAGCACATTATCATGGCAAAGTAATCTGTCCCAGTTGTTTGTATACTGCATGGAACAGTACGGCCTTCATGAGGGCAGCTGTAAGTGTGCGATTTGGAAAGCAGCCTTGGACTTGTTTTTTCTTCTGGGAAAAGAAGGTCAAGTGACAGAGATGTGACAAATCCAGAGGGTCTCATAGTGACAAGACCCAATCCAAAAAAGAACTCGAGTGTGCACAACAATTTGGGTTTCTGGTCGACTAAAACACAGTTACAGGGTTTTCTAAATAAGACGGGGTTAGCAGAGCTTTCAAAAGTCTCCACTTTAATGTAGCAGAAATGACATATTCAAGCAAAACCGTATTAGTGTGTAGAGAGTCCAAGATCTTACAAGACTCTTAGGTGGTATTGCTGGTTTGTCAATGCCTGTTTTACTGCCACAGAAAGCTAATGGTCTGAATGACTGCATCCTCTTCTGTCATCGCTCACCCTCTTCTCCTGGGAACTGTAGCACACAAACAGAGAAGCGAGGATCCCACCATTGGTATGTGCTTCTCATCATCCTGTTTCCTTGTGTTGGCTTTTCATGGAGTCTTTGTGTTTCTGCTTCCACTGGGCCTCTTCCCATTCCTCCTCTCTGACACTGTATCTATAGGGACTGCACTTAAACTCACTCCTGCCAAGCTGGATGTGATGCAGGACTAAACTAAAACTAAAGGTAGTGTCTCACATAATAATCCCTAAAATGACTTGCATTATAATAGCTTATGGGTTAAATCCAGCTTAGTGTACATTTCCTTTACTACGCTAACATAATCACGCCTTTCTCACTCGTCAGGAGCAGAAATATTGCACCTGGTCAACGATTAATTCTATTTTGCTGTTAATTCTGAGCATTAAGCTTCTGTTAATGAAACTCAACACTTCCTGCAGATGTTTCACAGCAAAAGTCTTCCAGGGAACAGAAGGGATTATGTTGCTTGAGCCACTGAAGTGCTAGAAATGTGAAGCAGATGGAGGAGGTGTTGGGTTTGCACCGACTCCAAATAGCAGCGCCGGCAAATTAACACAGAAAACGGGGGCAGATCAGATACGTTTGATCCAATATAAATGACATGCATCCAAAAATAGAATGTGAAATTGTGGTAGGATGTGATTCATTCATAACTGGATGAAATTCAGCACAGAAGTCCACAGAAAATTGGAGAATGCATCATTTTTAAGCCAACAACTGCAAACCACATTGAGTTTTCACTGCTAGATCTGCAAAACTAAGATCTAAAATCCTGAAATGGTCCCCGTGGGGTTTAACATGTCCTTGGTTCTGAGGTCTTGTTAAAGTTTTGTCTTCTCAAGGTCACAGCTGCCGTTTCCTGCCTCACATGATGCACATCCTCCAGCTAGACAGATGATTATGAAAGCTGAGAGATTACTGTCTGACTTTACACTTTGATGCAAAGCCTGAAATCTGCAGTGGAAGCTGTGGGGGGAACCGAACAGATCGACACCCCAGCAGCAGATCTGCCTGCCGCCATTCTCCGCTGCAGCTGGAATCCCAACTATGTCTGCTGTAACTCAGCCCAGAGAAAGACAACAAAGGCTTGTCAAAGGGAAACAGAAGAGAGAGCAGCAGAGGTGAGACAGAAGAGGAGACGTAGAGATGATGAGGACAGCAGGAGGAGGAAGGACGGAGGAAACAGGGAAAGTACAGCAGAGCTCAGTAGGTGTGTGGGAAATGATGAAAAGGAGGGCTGGCAGAAGGAAGGAGGTGAATGATGAGATGTAGGGCAGTGAAAAATAAGATGAAGCTTAAAAGAACTGTAGTAAAATCTGGGGTGGCAGCTAAATCTCACTCTCAATGAATCTCATTTTCTACAGGATAGCTGTTTCTCTAGGAAGATATTTGACTTGTATGACAAAATGATCAGATTCTTACATTTGAGAAGCTGGAGCCTCTAAATTTCCAACATTTTTGCTTGAAAATATAGTCAAACAATTAATGTAACAACAGATTATACTTCTGTTGCAGCTCTGCTCCACTTTAATTAAGTACAAAATCCAGCAAAATAAGAAAAAAATACTTAAGAAAAATGTATTTATGCATCATATTTCAGATGTTCTTTGATCAATAAACTCTACATTAAATGTGTAAATCTCCTTTGCTTTTCTGTAAAACTGCATCTTAGTGATCTGTGCATTTTCTTATGATTCAGTAGTTCCCCAGCTGTGATCAGCCAAAGCTCACAAACACAGAGGAGATCTACACAGTACAAAAAACAATAAAAAAATCATCAAGGTAACACTGAAATCATATGCGACTTTCTCTACACGGTAGATAAAACGCTGCCAGATGGCCATCTAACCTCGGAATATTCTATCAGAGCAACAAAGGCTGTACAAAGCACATTATGAGCACAATGTAGACTCCATATGGTGACATAAAAAATACTAGAGAATCAAATGAAGCATTCAACAGCAGTCCAAGGCAGTGCTGTTCCTCCATAGACATAAAACTCTTCTACAAACCACATCAGTCGGGTTCTCGGTTTGTTTGTGTGCACATGATGTGTTGAAAAGAGTTTGAATGATGACAGCTGTAGAGAACTACATCCTGAACACGTGATCCTGTACGGTGTGATTTACTGGAAATTAGCCTTGAGAGAGAAAATCCTTTTGTATTTAGCATTAACTAATACTTAGTGATTTGCAGATTTAACTCGTCTGCATGTTGCCTGCAGAAGAAAAAACATGCAGATGTAAATGTTGGCTCATGATAGCAGATCCACGTGTGTGCAGTCATTCAGAGAGATTTACTGACATGCAGGAACGTTAACCTGAAGAACAAAATCACAATCACCACCAGACTCCACACTTTCTTCAGCCAAATTAGCAAACAATCTAATGTTTAACCCTCGTGTCGTCCTGCCAGTCAAAACCGACCCATTTTAAAGTTTGAAAATGTGGAAAAAATATATTTTCACTGTGAAACTTCTGATGTCCACATTTTCAACATTGTTGGGAAATCTTTGAACATTTATTGATGGAAAAAAAGAAATGTTAAAAATGTTTCTGAAGAACATTCACAGTAAAAAAAAAAAAAAAAAAAAAAAAAAATCCGCCAAACTTCACTGGATTTTGGTTGATTTTTTTTTTGTGAATGTTCTTAAAGAAAATATTAGAAGTTTTACTGATATATATACAAACACTTTAGATATTTTTAGGATTTTTTTTAGGAAGATTTTTACAAATTTTTTGAAAATATTTACAAGAATTTTCTTGCCAAATTAGAGTCAAGCTGCACAACGATGCAATGCAAGATAGAGCAGGTTTAATGTTCCTGCAAGTCACATAACTCTGTCTTAACGTCCTGTAGAGGACAAACCGACTGCTTGACCCAACAGGCCACTGAGCCAGAACTGGCAGAGGATTCAAGTGGACAGTTGTCACTCTTGACTGAAATTTAATTGGTGCCTTCTTGCCGAGCGGGAAAACTAATTGGTCCGACAGCATCGCGGAGGTCGATCTAATTGGCTGGGTAATGTCAGTCACAAGAGGGTGGAGGAGGTGGAGGAGGAGGAGGAGGAGGAGGAGGAGGAGGAGGAGGGGACATGGTGCCATCTGGGTGTCTGTCAGCAAACCGTTAGATAATCCTGGGGTCTCTCTCTGCGATCTCCCATGCTGTCCTGATGACAACTGCTGCCAGCCGGTCTGCCACGTCTCTCGCTTAGTGCCGGACAGAGACGTTCACACGGCAACGCTGGAGCTTAAGCTGCAACAGCTGATACGACCAATAAAAATATTAAAAAGGTCAAGCTTCTTCAGTTGGAAGTGAGAGATGGTGTGAATGGTCTAAATATTAGCAGTGTTTTGTGCACACGACTGTTCATCTACAAATACGTGTTTTTCTTTCAAATGCAGTAATTCTGATGTTGTTTGTGCGAACAGGACCTATTGGCTGGAGGCAGCAGAGCCTTTTTCGATCAATCACAACTCACTACAATAAGGTGAGGAGAAAACAAAATCCGTACATGAGAGCAAGTGTTTGTAGGAGCCCGACAACCAGAGTGTTGTTAATTATCTCCTACAGTTCTTCAAAGAAGTTGACATCTCACCTGTGGTTTCTAAGCTACTTTTAATGAGAGAGGGAGGTGAAGAAGGCATTACTGCATGTTTCTGTAGACTACATTTGTTTCTGATTTTATATTAAACAAAGCCATGTTGCATTAAAAGAAAAAGCATCTCTGATCAGTACAATCATCCAAAACTCCGTACAGTAGCTGAGAATGTTAAATGCATGAGCTGTAATAAACATTTAAGCTTCTGATACTGCAGTTAGCTGAGTAAAGCAGACAAAGAGCAGCCTCACCAACACAAGATCTGACCAATACTGTAGGCCTTTTGTGTGGGAGTGTGGCTGGACGAGATGACTAGCAACAGCTGCCTCAGTCCAAATGCACAGGAAAAAAAATAACGGCCACACAGACACACATACTCCCACGCAAGAGACAGAAGCCCTGCAGAAAAAAAAGCACATAAACATAAACTCGGGCAAATCTCAGACATCCTGTCAGGCGATCGCTAAGCCAGTCTCAGTTGTTTTTCTTTTTTGGAGCTCTGTGCTGCCAGTTTCTCTCAACTAACTATGCAAAACTCCCATTCAGCTCTTGGTCAAACATGAACTAGCTCTAATTTCTCACCAACTTGCTCTGTTTTTGCACATCTTCCCATCATGTCAAAGGTTTTTAATCTTTAGCTTTTGGCTCACTATCCTAACCCTTCACCCCATGTCCTTCCGGTTGCTTTCCACAATTTTCATAGGGAAAAATGCGCTAAAAATACTGCTTTTTTTCTATTTTAAAGAGGGCCTGTGTGGAAGAGGAAAGCCCAACTGAACCTCTAACAGGCTCCCTTTCTGTTATGATAGCTCTGAGTGTGTAGAGACAGCCTGAAATGGACGGAGGTAAACAACCACTGGGTGTAGGAGGTTGTTTAAACCTGAGGATAGGCAGCTTAGCAGCCTGATAGGTCGAGGACAGGGAGCAGAGGATGGCATCCAGAGACAGGAAACAGCCAGTCGGGTTAATCAGCTCCTCATGCAACACAGCAACAGCTTAATCCCTCTAAAACTAAACTCAACCTGCACAGAAAGACGGAATCATGTGGATTCTGCCACGAGATGTGAGGCGACAAGACCTGGTCCTGTGAAAGTGCAACACATTATCTCATGAGACGTGAAAATCAATTCCAGTGGGAGCAGGCTGGGTTGAATGCTCCTCAGACAGGCGTGCGGTGGGATAAATGCTGACAGTGTCAAGTGCAGCATTAGCGGAAAATATGAAAAATTGTCCTCGTAGCAGGAAGTAGCAGCCTGGAGCCAGACAAAGGAATGGAAAGCTGTCTCCTGTCATGCTATATATACGTTAGAAGGTGGCTGGAAAGGCACACAGGTTTGACGTGTAGCATCTCTGCAGCCTCTCTCACCACCACACATCCATCCACTTCCCTTTTTAATTGGATAAAACAACAAACAAATGTGCATCTGTGGCGGCCTGCTGAGCTGCTGTTGTAATCTACATCCGGATTCTATGCCGCTACCAGTGTTCCTCTGTCCTAAGCCTCCTATTTCTGGTTTAATCTACAGCACAGCAGGAAACGTGAGCACTGCAGCTTCCAGGGGTGGGGTGGGTGTCTTCCAGTCGGCTGCAGATGACAGCGTCAGGCTGCAGTTGGAAGTTGTGGATGCTGCAGCGCATCAAGGACGCTCGCAGGCGATGTGACAATAAGAGTCCAAGTGTAAAAGATTTGTGACAGTGCAAACCCACGGCCGCCCCCAATACAAGGTCCCTTTGTGTGCAGCCTACATTCAGCAGACAGGAGCTGGACAGAGGCTGCAGTTGCTTCATTTGCTCATGTGAGGGGATGACCCCACTAAAAGCCCCAGGGTGAGTATCACTAGAACCCTCCTCCATGCTCTATACTGAGCAAACTGCACATATAAGCATCCGGCTATGGATAATGGCCACTTTATTGTGCGCACACACATCTGGTTTAAGGGTTTCATGCCCTCATTTGGATAATCCTGTGACACTATGGAGGCCAGAGCATGAGACATGAGGAGAATATTTCTCAGTCTGAGTCAAATTACTCACATTTCCAGCATGATCTCATTCAGGTAAATCCCATCCACTAGCTCGATATATTCCGATAATTTGGTGCCATCGGTCACTGCCGGCTGCCCGACTGTCTTCACCTGAATGAGGAAAAAAACACAAAATAATCAATAAAAAGAGCAGGCACGAGGTGATTAATTAGTGCAGTTTAACACACGTTTGAATGGTTAATTAGGGGGCTTACCCAGCACACCAGAGGCGTGAGCAGAAACTGCTCCAGCATAGGGGTGAAAACCTCGCTTTCCATATTTTTTTTTCCCTGGCGCCGTTTGATTAGTAGGAGAAAAAAAATAACTCGAAGGAATGTGTTTGTTTAGTCTCCACTCATGTAGTTAATTCAATTAAATCGACGCTCATTTTGGCTAAAGGCCACTGAACAACGTCTTGGAGAGGAAAAGGAGAAAAAAAAGGAAAAACGTTAATCCACAATCTTCTCGATGCGACCTAGCTGTGTCAGATGCCAACGACGGGGCTTGGCTTCCTCAAGAGAAGGACAACGAATCACATTTTTGGTTAAAACCCCTCTCTGCTAAAGATATTTTCTAATTTAGCCTCCGCGGGTTTGGATATTTATCTATAAAAATGCCAAACTACAGGACGCGGTGCCAGGTTTGGTTTTTACGCATGTGAACCGTTACTGGCACAGAGACAATATTCATCCAACGCCGCTAAATGAAAGAAAATATCCAGTGCAGAAGGGAGAAATCCAAATGTTTAAGGTCCTGGTTTACTCCTCATATTCACTGTAAAGTCATTTCTGCTGCTCTTCCCTCGTCTGGCTCCGTTCAAACGCAACTCTCCACTGAGCGCAGGAGCTGAGAGGATGACTGGAGGACGCATAGTACCGCCTCCCTCCTGCTTCTCCTGTGCATCTCCCTCCGCCTCTTCTCCTCCAAAAGAAAAGTAGGGCATTGATCAAAGCATCTCTTATTGCTCCAAATTCCTCTGACACTTTGTGACATTTCTAAGAAAGCATTTAGAAAACATCCAAAGCAGCTAAAATATGTGAAAGATAAGTTTGGGTGTGGATAAAAGCAGTTTTTTAAGGGAATAAGTTTGTTTGCAGCTCTACTGTTGTCATTTCTAACTATGCAGTGGCACCATTAAGGATTTCTTTGGTCATTTAAGTAAATGACAGGAAAATAATGGTGGTCCATGCGTTTTCTTTGTCTGCATTTACAGCATGCAGTACATCAGAGAGAGCAAGGCACGTGGGCTGCTGACACCTGGTGGGTAACGTACAGACGGAACACTGGAAACGTACAGTGAAGGAGGTGAAACATTCACAGTCACATTCAGGCTGCAAGTAGTGAATACTCTCATGATCAGTTCATCTGTTGGTTATTTCTCCTGTGATTATTAAAGATTTTACTGATTACTTTTGTACCTCTGCATGGCCTGGGTTCCCTCTAAAGGTCAGAAATCTGAACCCATCGGATCAGAAAATCAAATGTTGTTAAAAGTGCAACAATCCAGGCTAAAAACTGAAGACTAGATTTAAAAAATTACTTTAAGAGCTTTTAAGAACCAATATTGTCTTAATGTTGCCCTTTTTTTAACAGTTTCATTGTCCTTTTAAATGTTTTGTTGTCTTTTTTAATATTTTATCACTGGTCTTTGTTGTAAACTTTGGCTTTGAACAGTACTTTATGAATAAATATTATTAATATTATTATTGTTGTTGTTGTTATTGTTGCTCTTTTAAGATTGCCCTGTTTAATGTTTATCTGTATTATTTATGAATTTTTGGTCTATAAAACTTAAACTGTGAAAAGACTATTAAAAAATAAAATAATATAGATAAGATTTTTTTTCCAATGTTTTGTTTTGTCTGATCAGTAGTTAAAAATTCCCAAATATGAAGTAAGAGCATTGCTTTTTTGTGCTATTTGTGCTTTAAAAATCCTCTCAAAAGATCAACTGATTATTAAAATAGATGCAAATATTTAATTGTTGTATCTCTGAAGGATCGTTTGTGACACACAGTGGGTTTAGTTGAGATCAGATTATTAGTTAGGACCACAGTTCAACTACAAAGACAAAAAATTTGCCGCTACTTTGGGAAAAATGCTAACTATTAGCAAGTTACAGCTCTATATCTCTCTATTTCATATCATTTTAAACTGAATGTGTGGTTCAGGAGGGCAGGTCTGACTAAAAAAAACATTCACGATTTAAGTTTCAGGAAACAGTGATATTCATCTTCTATTATTTCATTTTTCTGACCAAAGAATTAATCAGTAAAATAACTGGTAGTCATGTTTAAAAGCCAGTATGTAAAATAAAACTTCATTCAGAGCCTGAGCCTTTGGGTCATTGTGACATTCGTAGCTACTGAAATAAGAAACAGACAGCATTTCCTTTAGCTGTGAGTCCAGACCAGCTTTCTTCCACCACAGCAGACACCTAATCAACAGCTGATGAATGGCTCTGACGGCGTGAACAGGGACCAAAGGCTCTGTGGCCAAATAACCAATTAAATCCCTCACATCAGAATGGATCGCACTGTGTTTTACCTGAAAACTTTTAATGAGCACATTACAGCAAAGCCTCCCGGATCAACACAGGTTCTCATTTGCATTTAGAGTAACGGTCGCTGTTGTTGTTGGAGGTTATACAGCACGAGATCCTCGTCAGGCCTGTTGTGTCTTGTCTCCTGCAGAACGTGTTTTGGAGGGATGTGAGCCAAGCAGGAGTACATCAGGTGTTTACAGCAGCAAGTGCAGCGATTTATACATCCAGCATAAGCCAAAACAGCCTACAAAAAAGTGATTTTCACTAATTATCTGTCACCTACACAGAAAACTGTCTGGCCTCTGCTTTCACTAGATGGGTACAAAAAGATGCTTTTTAGATGCAGCATCAAGAAAATGCTGGGGAAAAGTTACAAATATTTAAACCTCCTGTTGTCTTCATAAAAATATTGTTTCCTTCTCTGAAAAAAATCCAAAAATTCAGCAAAAATATTCCCCAAATTTCTGTAAGTTTGCAAAACCTTTAGGAAGAAAATTCCAATAATTCCTTAAAAGTTTCCCTTAAAACTTTTATTTTTAAAAAAGTCCTCCAAATTTGGCAAGAAAATTCTTGTAAATATTTTCAAAAAATGAGTAAATATCTTCCAAAAAAATCCTAAAAAAAAAATCTAAAGTGATTACATATATATCAGTAAAACTTCTAAGAAATATATTAACATTTCTTTTTTCCACCAAAAAATGTTGAAAATGTGGACATCAGAAGTTTCACTGTGATTTTTTTCCCCCACATTTTCAAACTTTAAAATGGGTCAATTTTGACCCGTAGGACGAATGAGGGTTAAAAGTATTGTGTGTGATTGTTATTTTGGACTGAAAATTTACATTTTTTTCAAAGCAAATGTGCTATAAGTTTACCATAATACTTGTTTTTTGTAGAAATCTCCCTGCATATCTTGTATACTGAGGTGCATCTAATGCATTAACATACCTTGGTATTAGAAGTCTTTAAGTGGTGTTTTTTGAACATCAGTTGCTATAAATTACAGTTTTGGAAGCAGAAGAAGAACTTTGCAGTAGGAAGAAAGTGTAAAAAATCATGCATTTCTTCATAACATTAAGTACAACTTCCCCTTCTGCAATAATTAACATAAAAGTCTGGGAAAACATACTATGGTTTAACCTTAAGAAAATGAATGTGTTTAATTGGGACTCTCTCTCTCTCTCTCCCTCTGTGTGTGTGTGTGCGTGTGTGCGTGTGTGCGTGTGTGCGCGTGTGTGCGTGTGCGTGTGCGTGTGCGTGTGCGTGTGTGTGTGTGTGTGTGGTTTTGATTAACAGTTGTCTGGCAGGCAAACAGCTCTGCGTTCAAATGCAGCTAAATCTGGATCAGCTGACTTTAAACCAATGAGAAGAGCTTTTATTTGAAAAAATATAGGAAATCACTTGTGTAAAACACCAAAACTGGAAACACTTGGCAGAACAAGCTGCGTTCACGTGGATCACATTCAGAGTTGGAACTGAGACAGAGAAAACAGGCTCAGTTTCCACTATCTTGTCTTAATTGTGCGGAGTAAAAAGGGGGAAATCAAATCTTTTCAAATCAAATCTAGTCATTTTCTGAGGCAACCCACATGCATCTCCGCTAACACCTCAGCAGACGATTAAACACTGACGCAGATAATGAGAACCTTTCATGGCTTGTGCATTGCCTGCTTACCCACACAGCAATTATCTTCTGCTCACTTACTGTGGAGGATATTCTGTATAGCTCAGTGTGTTTGTGCAGTTATTTGCATAAGTGTGGGGATTCATTAACCTTGAATTGATCGGGATGCTCTTTGAGGTTCATCAAAGTCCATTATTCATGACGTTTTTAAGAAGTTTGGTCACATCCACCTCCACCTGATGACTCAGCCAGTTTCAGAACCACAGCAGCATTCTTTAAACACACTCAGCTACAACTGCAGGACAAACCCCCCCAGTGGAAACCCAGCAACCAACCCTGCAGCACCAGTGGACATGGAAAGTTTCCCTCTAGTTGGTTTTGATCCAGCCAAAGGGTTGAAAGCACCAAAGCTCTGCTCTCTCTCGCTCTCTCTCTATCGACTGCAGCTTCCTGTTAGCTATTTCACAGGAATTTACAAGTCGCCACAAACATTTTGATTCAGAGCGGGCTGGTCTCATGTGGCCTTGAATGCAGGGTGGGCTGACTAATGCTGGATGGAATTCCTCTCTCTTCAAGTAACGTATAACCTGTAATGACCTCCCCTAATAAGGTTAAAAGATTCATACTGGAAGAGCAAACACGGTGACGGATGAGGGATAAGTTCTTGGACAATAGGCCAAACACACATCACCTTAAATCAGGTTCATTTACATGTAACATTTAAAACAACCTGAATTGACCAAAGTGCATGTTAGCAGCCAGGCAGAAATAGGAAAAAGGTGCAAAAAGCAATTTCTAAAAGAGGATATTAACCTTCCTGTTGTCTTCATTTATGGGCACCAAAAAATATTGTTTCCTTGTCTGAAAAAATACAAAAATTCAGCAAAAAAAACTCTCAAATTTCTGAAAATTTGCAAAACCTTCAGAAAATTCCAATAATTTCTTAAAAGTTTCCCTTTAAAGGTTTTTTATATTTTTTATTTTTTTTAAACCCAAATTTGGCAAGAAAATTCTTGTAAATATTTTCAAAAAATGAGAAAAATCTTCCATAAAATCCTAAAAATATCTGAACTGAGTACATATATCTCAGTAAAATGTATAATGTTTTCTTTAAGAACATTCACCAAAAAAAAAACATTTTTTGTGAATGTTCTTAAAGACACTTTTTTAAAACATTTTTTCCACTAAAAAATGTTGAAAAATTTCACAAAAATGTTGAAAATGTGGACATCAGAAGTTTCACTGTGAAAATATATATTTTTTCCACATTTTCAAACCTTAAAACGGGTCAGTTTGACCTGCAGGACGACACGAGGGTTAAAGCAAAGCAAAACAGGATAACGAACTAAAAGATGAAAGTCATGAAATAAATACATCATACTAACCATTAAGAGCTGCCAAAAGCCATCGCAAACCAGTATGTCTTCAGAGCTTTCTTTAAAAAGTGAATGGAAGAGGAATTTTTTATTTTGCCATTCTAAAGCTTTGGAGCAGTGAATGCAAAAGGTCAGCCTTGTTTAGTCACCAGCATCGATTGTAGAACAGCAGCAGAGGCTTTAAACAAATGAAAGAAGCTTAAAATCAATTCTGTATTTAGTAGGCAACCAAAGCAGGGATGCAAATACAGAATTAATGCTGTCCTTTATTTTTGGTACTTGTTTGGAGTCTCACAGCAGCTGCAGACAAAACAATGAGGAACAGCAGCTACAGTGAGTTACAGTAGACGAGCCTTCAGCAAAAGGATGTGGTGATTACAGTCGTCATGTGGAATTTAATTTAGGGTCATTCCATCGCTAATTTTTGAGCAAATTCTGCTCCCCGCAGTCTAATTTGTACAGAAACATAAAAGATGGATACTTCTAAAGATGCTTGCAAAATTTTAGCTTGAAATATCAAATACTTTCCATGATAATTTTTTTTTTTTTTTAATTTCCTGTTGACCCATTTTAAGCATGTTTTTTGCACACTGAAATTTGAGGTTATGAGTGAAGTTACTCCTTAAGAATTTACCTGAAAGCACCTCTTAGAATAAGAATATGAATTCAGTAAGTGTAATCAGTACAAGAACTGTTCACTCTGTTTCTACAGCTGATGCTATGGGGTCTGAAAATGACAAATAAGCACCATATTGAAAAATGTATCTTTTTAGTTAGATTTAATGCACTATTTGGAAACTCCAGGAACTCTGCTCTGTTTTGTGGTAGAACTTGTCATACCTGCTCAATAATTTTTCACTTTTGTGACTGTGTATTTTAAAAAATTCTATATGTTTTGTCATGTATTTTTGTGACATGTCGCTACGTACGATTCCGAAAATTTCACGAGCTGACTTGAGCTTTATCAATTTCTTTCTTAATGTATGTTCAAAGATGTGACTTTTCATGATGCCTTCATTGGTTTCCATATTTCAACTCAACAATAATCAGAAACTATTTAATCTACTTGTCCAATATTGCAGATTTTGAATCAGTGACATGATGAGAATTAACAGTGAAAATTTCAGGCTTTTATCTTTAATAGTGTCACTCAAACATAGCCTTAAATTTCAACATGCGAACAAACATGCGGGAGACCAAATGCAATCCCCTCCACCCTATTTTCACTGAGTTGATGGCAGTTTCCATCTGCTGAACAGTTTACCTCCAGTAGGCAGGTTAAAATAGATGTCACTGATTTGGAAACATCTGGAATTAGTGTCAGATATAGTAGAGTGTCATCAGCATAACAGTGGAATGACACTTTATCTGAGTGTTTAACAAGCCCAGTATATCTCCTTGGTGAGCTGAGGCCACATCACCAAGTTGGTTTTATAAAACTTTGTAGCATAGAATGAGCTATTCCAGTACTAATTCTGGTATAAGTATCTTCAAAATGAGGATTCTGCACAAATATGTACATAAATGCACCATCAGAAACATGACAATAGCATATCATCATGGAAACAGCAGCACAAAAAGCCCATATTCACATAACGTTACTGCTTCCTTTCTAGAGTGACAGTACATAAAGGTCAGACCAATCTTCACAGCAGAGATCACTGTGTCCATCCACTCTGTCTCTGTTTGTCTCCATCCCGTCACGCTGATACAGAAATCGATGCCAAATGCTCATATCTGCAGTTCAAATTACCAAGACCCCTGTGGCATCATCAAAGCCTAATTACACAACATTACAGGGTAATAAATATGAGTGTGTCAAGCGTTTGCCTCCTGCAGATTTGTAATGAAATGCTGATGTATCGCTGAACCCAGAGAGATTAAATGTGTGTTTTACTTCATGGAGACAGAGAGATATATCACCATTATATCATTATGATAGCAATGTCATTTCCCAAACTCAATCACCAAACTAGGGGATTTTATTTAGGTCTGATATATTGTGTTATTTTCCAGATCCATATTCTCCAGATGAACTTTGATGACTGAACATTACGGCCTTGAGACCAAGATATTGTGCTTTTTGCGCTCTTACAATCTGTTTTACAGCTAGTTATTTTACTGTGGCAAACCTAAGACATACTAAACAGATTAAACTACACAGCTGTGTAAAAAGATGTGAAAGTTAATATCTGAATATATTGTCAGGAATGAGATTTTGAATTTTTGACAAAATAAAGCATTGCAAAAGTGTTAGTGTGGGCTCTGGGTAATGGCATCTCTAGTATTGAGTGTATTTTAACCGTCGTGTTGACCTGCGGGTCAAAATTGACCTGTTTTAAAGTTGGAAAATGTGGGAAAAAAAATAGATTTTCACAGTGTAACTTCTGATGTCCACATTTTCAACATTTTTGGGAAATCTTTGAACATTTTTTGGTGGAAAAAAAAGAAATGTTAAAAATGTTTCTTAAGAACATTCACAATAAAATCAACCAAAATCCAGCAAATTTCCCTGAATTTTGGTAGATTTTTTTGTGAATGTTCTTAAAGAAAATATAAGTTTTACTGATATATATGTAATCACTTTAGATATTTTTAGGAATTTTTTTGGAAGGTTTTTACTCATTTTTTTGAAAATGTTCACAAGAATTTTCTTGTCCAATTTGGGGGATTTTTTTTTTTTTTAAATAAAACTTTTAAGGAAAACTTTTAAGGAATTACTGGAATTTTCTTCCTTAAGGTTTTGCAAATTTTCAGAAATTTGGGGGATTTTTTTGCTGAATTTTTGGAATTTTTTCAGAGAAGGAAACAATATTTTTTGGTGCCCATAAATGAAGACAACAGGAGGATTAAAGCAATCAATCCAATGAATCAATCCAATGAATAATTGAGAAAGCAATCAGCAGATTAACCTGTAGTTAATAATAATGAGTTCCTGCTCTTCATGGAATGAGTGAAAATATCTCAAATTCATCTTTCTGTAACAGTAAAATGCTGCTTACACATTAATGCATGGACAATGACAACATAATGCTATAACTTATAATAGAATTACTCTCAAAAAGGTTATTTTTTAGTATTACGAACACTTATTTTTACATTTTCCTGATAATACTTGCATATGTTTACTTAAGAAATGCTTTTAATTCTGGATTTTATTTGTAATGGAGTATTTTACAGTGCTGTGTGAATGGATGTGAATATGCCACCACCATACTGTATTTTTGTCTCATATTTTCTAAGCAACAAGCTCTTCCAAGAGCTACAATTCTGCTCTGCTTTGTTCTGAGATGGTGGAACCTCACGTGGAACCTTGCCATGTGCCATAATGTAATTATCACGCTTGTGACAAAGAAAATCACGCCTTACCAGTTCAAGTTGCCAAGAGCTGTCTGTACTGTGGCTCCTTCAAGCGTATGCATGTCCATATCAGTCAGATCGATTACTGGCAGCAAGACAGATGCTTTTAACCACTGAAAAATAATGAATGCAAGGCAATTACTACATCACTGGTGATTACATTTTAGAAACCCAATGCTGCAGTCTTTTCTGTGTGATGAATCTAAAGGCATCACAGCTTTCCACATGAGAGAAAGCTGTTCAGTGAGGCTGCCACTGGATGGTTTGGATGAGAGATAATCTCCCTTTAAATCATAAAACACGTCCATGTCTGGTTGCCAAGGACCAAGAAAAGCCTCGGTTGAAATGCTGTGGATTCTCCATGTGTGTCTGTGTGTGCACTGATCAGCTCCTCCTTAAACACCACACCATTAAAATCAAGAAATCACTTGAGCCTCTTGAGTCCTGAAGTGACACACACAGACTTACACATTTACAAAAATACATACATTATCCATGAGGACCTATTGCTACAGATGTGACAACTCTCCTCCAAGCAAGAAAACGTCCATTCAGTCAAGCAGTGTTTAACCCTCGTGTTGCCCTGCGGGTCAAATTGACCTGTTTTAAGGTTTGAAAATGTGTGGAAAAAAAATATTTTCACAGTGATGTCTGATGTCCACATTTTCAACATTTTTAGGAAATTTCTGAACATTTTTTGGCGGAAAAAAAGAAATGTTAAAAATGTTTCTTAAGAACATTCACAGAAAATTCAACCAAAATCCAGCGAATTTCGCAGGATTTTGGTTGATTTTTTTCTGAATGATCTTAAAGAAAATATTAGAAATATTAGATAATATTTTTAATATAATAGATAATATTAGTTAATATTAGAAATATTTTACTGATATATATGTAATCACTTTAGATATTTTTAGGATTTTTTGGAAGATTTTTACTAATTTTTTGAAAATATTCACAAGAATTTTCTTGCCAAATTTGGGGGATTTTTTTAAAATAAAATTTTTAAGCTAAACTTTAAAAAAAAATATTGGAATTTTCTTCCTGAAGGTTTTGCAAATTTTCAGAAATTTGGGGATTTTTTTTTTTTTGCTGAATTTTGGGCTTTTTTCAGACAAGGAAACAATATTTTTTGGTGCCCGTAAATGAAGACAACAGGAGGTTAAATTTTGTGTTTGCTAAATGTCGTGTCCGCCTCATCAACTGCAGCCATTGATCAGTCAAACTGCATTGATGTTGTTTCTCCAATTCCTTTCAGGGGTCACAAAGGTCTCTGTAATGACGGACTGAATGATGGTTTAAGGATGGATTGATATATAGATTGACAGATGACAGATGACCAACACCTTTGTAAGTCAGTGGACGTTTACATTTGCAATGAAAAACAAAGCTTCTGCAAGAAAATCCAGCACAGCATCCTCCACCGAGCCGCTTCTGATGCTTGTAGTCCACCACAGAACACTGACTGGTCCATTAGTCCCTGATCTGCCACGGCTCTGCTTGGTGTTAATGAGATCTCAGTGTGTTCTGAAGCCATGGAAACAAGATAATGGTGGCAGAACCCTTGGTAATAATGTGAATGTGTGTTTTAGTGTGTGTGTGCTTGTGTGAAATCCTGATATTCTCCCCTTCAATTAGCTGCTGTGTGTGTGCAGGTATGTGTAATGCGTGAAAGTAATCCGGGGAGTGTTAGAAATGCTGTTAACGCTCATCTGTTGCCATAACAACTGCAGCTGCCCCACTGTCAGCCAGCTGGCTCAATAACTGACTGGAGAGTTGTCTGCCGGTAAACTAACTTCCAACCTGACTGTCTGATTTGCAAACAAGGTCACTGATTCACTGACTGATGCACTGAGAGAGACGGGCTGATTGAAGCAATTTTTCAGCAAATTTCACAGTTTAAGCGACAGCTATTGTCAATCATTAATAACATTTTCTCCTGCTGTGAAATACAATTGAAAGAGTCTGGATGTTTTAATGGAAGATATACAGAATCAACAATCATCTAAATGTGGTTGATTAAACGAGGCAACATATCAGTGCAAAATATTTTTAAAACCTCTTATGTCTACAGTAAAGTGCATGAATTATCAAAAGCCAGTGATGACAGGTTTTTTTATTGTGTTTAATGTATTATTAGAGAAAGGTAGTCTTTATAATAGTGACACCTAGTGGTAAAGATTTCAAATTGCATATTTCACTAATACTGCACTCCAGGCAAAGAATCCTTAATTTAAATGTAAAATAGACAGATACATCCACATACTGGTTTAAAACAACCATTATTTCACAACAGTCTGTGACAATGTATTATACAATAACTCCTAATCATCACAAAAAGTACAACAAGTATTTACCCCCATCCTGATGTCTTTTATTTTTGCATATTTCCCACACTGAAATGTTCCAGACCATCAACTTATATTTAAGTTTATTTAATATTAGACAGAGATAGCCCCCAAAATAAAAAATACAGTTTTTAAATGATGATTTATTAAAGATTTCGTGAAAACTTATATCAAACAAATTTATCAAATATATCAAACTAATATAACTTATCTTTATGAATGATTTTATCTGTTCTACTGTATTTGTTTTTCTTGTAAAGCAACCTTGGGTGTCAAGAAATGCACTTACAAATAAAATGTATTATTATTATTATTATTATTATTATTATTATTATTATTATTATTATTATTATTATTATTATTATTATTATTATTATCACCCCTGGGTGAGTTTTAAAAAGTGATTTAATAACTGGTTGAGCCATCCTTGGCAGCAACAACTGCAGTTAAATGTTTGCATTAGCTTGTGATCAGTCTTTTACATCACTTTGGAGGAATTCTGGCCCACTGTTCTCTGCAGAATAGTTTTAATTCGGCCACAGTTTTAACTCAGCCCTTCCAAAACCTTAATTTTGTTCTTCTTGAGCCACTCAAAGGTACACTTTCTTGTGTACTTTGGGTTATTTTCATGCTGCAGAACCCAATTGTGTTCATCTTTAGGTCCTGAACTGACGGTGGATATTCTCTAGGACAATTTTCTAACAAAGAGAAGAACTCAAGGCTCCATCGATTATGACAAGTCGTCCATTCATAGGTCACACTTCCACTACCATGTTTCACTGCTGGTATCATGTTCTCCTTGTGGACTGTAGTAGTAGCTTTACACCAGATGCAACGGATCCATGCCTTACAAAAAAAAGATCTGCCGTTGACTCATCAGTCCACAGGATGTTATCCCAAAAGTCCTCAGCTCATCCAGAAATTTATTTGCAAATGCCAGAGGAACCTTTATGTTCATTTTGGTTAGGAGTGGTTTGTGCCTTGCAGCGCTCCTATAGATGACATTTTTACCCGGTGTTGTCCTTGCTTGTTGATGTGTTCCCCACATCAACGAGACTTTTCAATATGTCTGCATCTGACAGATAACAAAAGGACTCTATCACTTTGCCTGCTGATTAAACCGCTTTACATATTGGACACTTTACATTCTAAACATCATTCATTGTATCTGTAGCATTATCTGCACCTTCTTATGTCATTTGCACATCCATCCAATGCCTTTGTATAGTCTGTTGAATTTTTTTTATATCATATTGGACATATTTTTTAAATCCTATTTTACTTCTTTTTTTTGTATTTTACCTTCACTTTATACCCTAATATTCTTTCCTTTCTTGTTGTTAACGCCTTTATTGAATATCCATGCTGCTGTAACAACTTAATTTCCTTCTGGGGATTAATAAAGTCATCTAAGTCTTATTGTGAAATCAAGTACACTGACCTTACCTGAAGCAGGTGAGGTTTGTAGATCTTATTGCTGCTCGTTTGAGTTCTTTTGTGACTCCTGGATGAGAAGTCGACGTCCTCTTGGAGAAATTTAATAAAAATATGAGTTTAGCTTTGAAGTTTCTGTAGCTAACAATGTGAAAACACATCTTGGGTAGTAATTTAGCACTACATGAGTGAGGAAACTGTTGCGGAACCCTTGGATGGTCGGACGTTTTTGATGTTACACGTTCACCTCGTTCGGTCCAATGAGAAGACGCGCGCTGCATACGTCATTACGCACAAAGTGACGAACTGTCATGGAAGCCCCCACGCGTAAATCGAAACAGCAGCTTCAGTGACTGGATTGTTTTTAATCGTTCTGTTCTGTTGTTGTCGTTAAATATGAAGTTTCTGCTCCGTCTGGGCCGCTCGTTCGGCCGCCTTCACGTCCGCTTGTGTCACCAGAGTGTTTACAGCAGCCACGCAAATCCACGCAGAGTGGGAGTGAACCTTGGAGAGAAGTGAGTTGACTTTGGCTGCTTTCATCACGACAGGATGTTCACCTAGAATGTTTCTGTGGCTGCTGGCAAAGTCAATGTGTTTCTGTGGTATTCTCACTTTAATTCGTGTATTTATTTATTTTTTTTTACTGAAGCTGCAACAGATCGCTGCTGCTAACACAACACACTATCACAAATATAAATTCACCCACAGTGTTCATGATCCGTCACGTTCTGATGCTTTGTGGTTGTATTTTTCTTCTAGGAAACTTGAAATCTCTTCAGGGAGGTTTGCCAGATTCGCTGATGGATCTGCTGTAGTTCAGGTACAGAATAAAGTTAAATGTTCCAGCAAAGAGATGCTCTCTGTCCTCTTCAAAACACATTTTCTTCTTCTTTTTTGAACTTTATTTGCAATATAGTATTGCTTTGCATCTATGTATTATATTTTTACTATTGCTCCTTCAGTTAACTTTTTTTATGGACAGGTATTCCTCAAGGTTTCTACCATTTTTACCCATTTAGTACTATGTTTATTCATTTTCATTTTTCATCCTTGTACATCCTTTTTGTCCTTGTACATATTGAACATATTATTATTATGTTTGTTTCTGCTGTAACAATGTGAATTTCCCCTAGCGTGGGGAGCAATATAGGGTTATCCTATCTCATCTTATCTTATCTTTTTCTCACCGTTATTAGTATTTTTAAGTTTTTATGACATAATAATGCAGGGTTTCTGTGGGGCATTAAAAAGCATTAATAGTCATTAAATTGATTTTGTGAAAATGAAGGCCTTAAATGGCATTAAAATCATTAAATTTGATTCTCAGTGGCATTAGAAATTCTTTCTGCAGTTTTCAAGAAAAAATATTTGATAATAATAATCTAATAATATATAATTATAGACTGCAATTCGTCAGATATGTGCATCTGTGTAAACATGCCGAAATATTGCGATAATTTTTCCGGCTGGTTGGGTACAGTTGCCAAAAACTACTTGTTTTTAAAGTGGCCGGGAGGCTGGACCAGGTGGAGGAGAGCTGGAAAATGTAAATTCCAGCAACAATGGCTGGAAAACGTGGAATTCAGAGAATGACTGCAGCCTGTTGGTGGTCAGAGGTGGTTTCCAGTTTCAGAAATAGTGAAATGTTGGGACAGTTTTCATATAAAAATCATCTTTTACAGAAAAACAAACCTGTGTAATTTGTTGAGTTCACGGTCATGGCATTAAAATTTTTACAGTCTAGCATTAAAAAGCATTAAATTTGACTGTCTGATTTCTGCAGAAACCCTGTAATGATATCATATATTAAAGGCTGCACAAGACTGGTAAAATCTTCTGAGGACTTTATTTTTCACATTCAACTTCAAATTTGCATTGTAGAGGTTTCTATCCTATCTTACTCTAAATGCTTTTAAAATTCTTGTTATTCATTGCTAATGATTTTTGTTATTTAAAAAAATCATGTCTATATATTTTTAAGTGTTTATAATGTTTATTTTTGATATAGAAACTGCTGCTGTTTCTGTGGGGGGGATCGATATCTATCTGTCCATCCATTTGTCTATATCAATACAGAACCTGTACTGAGGTTTATATTGTTTGAGTTGTTATGTAATAGAGCTTGTTGTTGTTTTTCCCACAAACAACATGCATGACAGCTTAATGAAATATATAATAGAAGACTTTATAATAAAAAGATAAAAGCTGTAACCTCTTCCATGTTTTTTTCCACCTGTAGCTGGGAGACACCTCTGTGATGGTGACAGCCGTGAGCAAAACCAAACCTTCTCCATCCCAGTTTATGCCACTTGTGGTATGTTTTCCAACATGGCAGTAAAAACCCCAAACTGTCTCTGTTTTTGTGACTGTGAATGTGTATCGTGTTCATGCAGAAGAATTCCTCTTTAGTTTTGTCAGATCGATATGCAGTTTAAGTGGTTTACTAGGAGATTTTGGGTCAGATGACGTCTGAAGATATTTCGGACTTGTCCAGTGAATGAATATCCACTTTAATTGACAGGTGGACTACAGACAGAAAGCAGCTGCTGCCGGTCGAATCCCCACCAACTATCTGAGACGAGAGCTGGGAACCACCGACAATGAGATCCTCACCAGCAGACTCATTGGTGAGCTGAAAGGAAGCATCTTGTTTTATGTGCACCTTTCATTTTGCACATCTGTAAATGCCTTTGATTGAGTGCTTTAACTAATTCTCTCATGTTTCTGTTGCTCAGATCGGTCGATTAGACCACTTTTCCCTTCTGGTTACTTTTACGACACTCAGGTAAGCTTGGTTTGAAATAATTTTCTCCACTGTGTGTTTTTTTTTTAGCCAAGTTTATATTAATTTAAGTAATGTCGATGATAATCTCTCCTAAAGATCCTTTGTAACCTGCTAGCAGTTGATGGTGTCAATGATCCAGATGTGCTGGCTATTAATGCAGGTGAGATTAAATCTCAACTGTCAAAGTTTTTTACATTTCATATTCTTTTTAGATCGTTAGTTAGAAACAGTATTTTCTTTCTGTAAAGCTTCTGCTGCTCTGGCCCTGTCTGACATCCCATGGCATGGACCCGTAGGTGAGGAACACACACTGGATTTAGCCTTACTCACATGTTTTCATTTATTGAACTCTAAATACTGGTTTGTTTAATTTAGTTTATGATATTCCTGCTTGAGACTCCTTCTGTTTTTGTGTGTTTCCAGGTGCTGTGCGGGTGGGAATGGTAAAAGGAGAGATGCTGGTCAACCCCACCAGAGCAGAAATGGCCTCCAGCACTCTTAACTTGATTGTGACTGGAGCTCCCAGCAGTCATGTGGGTGAGTCAGAAGCCACTGTAACACTCCCAGCGCAAAGTTTTCACAGCTGCTTAGAGTTAAGTTGCTGATTTCGAGTGTTAAACCCAAATAGGCTCAGTTTACTGGACAAACAGCAATAGCTAATGAGGGTGATGATGTAGTAGCTTGATAAACTATATGAATTGTTTCTCTTAAATTGGTTAAAAAGTATTGAAGCCTGCTGGAAATGACAACGTTAGAATACTAACGTACATCATTATTACTGAAATATGTGTGTTCAAGAATGGGAATACTGCCACATCTTAGTATGTAATAACATGATCAAATCTATCTGATAATGTTAGTTGTTATTATTATTACTGAACATTCCACTCTATGTTTTCACTATGTGATCAAACTGTGTCAGCTAGAGCAGTTCACCAGCAACCACATATAGAGGGAATATTACTTCAGTTAAAATACCATGTTGGATAATTAGCTAGTTAGGACAGAGATGTGACAGCCACATGTAGGGAATTACTCAGCTGCAGATGTCATTGTCACAAAATGTGCTCAGCATCACAGGTTATTATTCAGCCTCTTGTCTGCTTGTCTCATCTTAGCATCTAACATGTTTCTCATTTGGTTCTGTTTCTGCCAGTGATGATTGAGGCGTCAGCTGAGAACGTTCTGCAGCAGGACTTCTGCCATGCGGTGAAGGTGGGAGTCAAACACACTCAGCAGATCATTCTGGCCATCCAGCAGCTGGTGCGAGAGCAGAAGGTCACCAAGCGAACCCCGGTCAAGATGTTCTCAGCCCCAAATGATCTGGTGGAGCATGTTCGCACGTAAGCTGAGAGATTAAAGCGTTTCTGTAGTGTAAGAGTAATGAATGTGGAATGTGAGGGTAATAGGAGCAATACACGCTGTATTTAGAGACTATTACCAGAATAAAACAAAAGACGAGTTCACTTGTAGTGTCTGAGAACTTGATGAACTGAACTGTGACACAAATAGATTGTTTTTTTCATTGCAGATTTGCTTCTGACAGGATTTATGCTGTTTTCACTGATTACACTCATGACAAGGTAAAGTCTGACTGACTCAAAGTTTTCTGTGCTTCTCTGCTTTTTGTTTACAATTCATATGATCATTTTAAACCCATCTTATTTAAGTATTCAGTTTTCTTCTTAGAGAGTGTTTAATATAAATTCAAAGCAGCCACAGTCACCAGTGTGTCTTTTCTCCATGATAAGGGAATGTTTTTTTCATTGTAATGTCTTAGATTTCAAGAGATGAAGCCATCAACAAAATTCGACTAGAAACTGAAGAAAGTCTTAAAGGTAGGTCACTTTCACTGTTAAAGCTGCATGGAAAGAATTTGAAATCATCTGCTTCCCTTCATGTTAACATGTATTCTATCAGCTAAAAAGTGTCAGTTGATGTCTCCCATGTGTAGAAAAATTCCCTCAGGCTGAGCCCTTTGAAGTCATTGAATCCTTCAACACTGTGAGCAAAGAAATATTCCGCAATTTAGTGCTGAACGAGTACAGGAGGTAAGCGCCTGTCTCTGGTGAATGTATGTTTTTATGATGCACCGTGTGGGTTTGTGAATGTTTGAAACATTGTCTGTGTTGTTGTGTGTGTGTGTGTTTAGGTGTGATGGGAGGGAGTTGACGGCTTTAAGGAACATTTCCTGCGACACAAACCTCTTTAAGCCGCTCCATGGCTCGGCTCTGTTTCAGAGAGGACAAACACAGGTGTGGAAAGAGCAAAAAGATGGAAAAATTAAACTAACAGGACAAAAAGTTGTGTTAAAGATGAGTGCTGCTGTGGTCAAAATTAATTTATAGATGTTTGTTGCTGCTTTCTGCAGCAGTACAATGTTTTGTCTTGCATGTCTGATAATGCAGAAAGAGAAAAAGCACCAAAATTGGGATTGTTGTGTTAAAAAGGCTGTTATAATCTTTTTAATGCAGAAAGTTTGTCCTTCATTCTCCTCTGCTTCCTGTAGGTGCTGTGTAGCGTCACATTTGATTCCCTGGAGTCCAGCATCAAAGCAGATATTATCACTACAGCTCTGAGGTAGAATTAACCCTCATTTCCACACATGAGAGCACAGACTCATTTGTTATTTTTTCCAGGAGCAGCACACATTAATCATCATCACAGTAAATGTGTGATTGTCAGTAAGTGTTGTCTCTCGGCCAGATGTTCAGTTAGACATTCAGACAAGATAAAACAAACAAGAATTTACTTTTGAATAGGACCAATAGTGTTAACATTATCTGGAGAGTTCAGATAGTTGGTCCATACCTTTATAGAACACTAAACTACAGTTTTTTAATCCTTTCCTGTTATATTTTCTGTCGTGTTATCTATATATTATCCATAAAACACTTAAACCCAGGTCTTACACTCATTTTCTTTCACCAGCGGCATCAAAGACAAAAACTTCATGCTTCACTATGAAGTGAGTAAAACCTTGTTTTCCTCTTTAAAAATCATTAATATTATTAAATATACAGAGAAAATTAAATATATATTGTTGAACATATTCTGTATCCCTTAGTTTTCAAGGTGAACTTAAAGTCAACCTTGTTTTTTGTTTCAGTTCCCTCCATATGCAACCAATGAGATTGGAAAGATCGGAGGCCTCAACAGGAGAGAGCTGGGACACGGTTTGTTCACATTTTACATCTTCTAAACGTACTCGGTGTCTCCTAACCACACTTTCCCTTCAAGGATCTTTTGTTTGTTTATTTGCAGGCGCTCTGGCTGAGAAGTCTCTGAGACCAGTCATTCCTAAAGACTTTCCTTTCACCATCAGAGTCACTGCTGAGGTGCTGGAGTCAAACGGTGAGTTCAGTTCTTGAAGTTTAGAAACTGGAGATTTGTCCATTGACTCACAGAAACATATAATTGCAATGTCTGACTGCCTTTTGCTCTCCTTCTTTCCTACCTCTGCTCTCCAGGATCATCCTCTATGGCTTCAGCATGTGGAGGCAGTCTTGCTCTAATGGATGCAGGTACCAGAGAGTGAATGCTCAAAATTATACTCTGGAAAGAAGCAGCAGCTCCATTTAAAACCCTCAATTCTACTTAGGGTTAAAAACAAAACAGTATTTTCAAAATTACATTGCATTTAAAGTTAAAAACTCTCCTATACTGTATAATTTCATGTTGTACAGTTAAAATTATTACTGCTTTTAATAATTGCTGTGAATGAAGCTATGATTCATTTTATAAATACTGAACAAACCATAAAAGTAGACGGTACAGAGGATATTTATAAATCTAAGGAAAGAAACACAACTATTTAAAGGTGGCTTGATTTAATAGGATTGCTTGTGCTTCTCTGTTTCTACTCACATTTTGATATGTGATATGATAATATTTAGCTAATATATCTGTGTTTCTAGGCGTGCCCATCTCCTCTGCAGTGGCTGGTGTCGCCATCGGCCTCATCTCCAAGGCAAATCCAGAGAAACCTGCCGAGATAGAAGACTACAGATTACTAACAGACATTCTGGTACGAGCAATACAACTGTGGTTTTTATTGGTGACTAATTTATTACTAACAAGTGGAAGAAAGAGTGTCAGTGAATCATCAGACAGTTCCAACTGATGTACTTGCTTAGTAATACGGAAGATGTTGAACAGGAGCTAATAGCTGCTTTGTAAACAGGGAATAGAGGATTACCTCGGAGACATGGACTTCAAAATGGCGGGAACAAACAAGGGTATCACTGCTTTACAGGTACAGTCTTTGGTTTTTCCTTGCAAGTGTCTTAAAGCTCTCTTAATAGCTGAAAAGTAAAAGAGAACTAAACAAATATGCCTAAAAAGACGTGTTTTCATTGAAAGTATTAGTGCATCTTTGTTTTATTTGGTGTTGTGTAAAGCATTGAAGTAGAGACTGGAGCACACTTAGAGCTTTAATTTAAATGTTATTGGTTTTAAATACAGTAAATATTTGATCACGCTTGGAAAAAACATTGTTTAGCTTGAAAAACTGTATAACGGCCACCAGGGATGAGGAAAATGTTACAGAGATTTCTAAAATGTCAGTATCTTTGATGTTCTATCTGCTAAAGTTTAATTATGGTGGCAGTTACAGGTTAACAGTTAATATGATAATATCTCAATACTGATTCTAGTTTCTTTCTATTCCTTTGCTTTAACCTCCAGGCTGATGTGAAGATTCCAGGGTTGCCTCTCAAGGTGGTCATGGAGGCGATCCAACAGGCCACAGGTAAACCCAAATAAAACATTTTACACTAAATATTAAAGTCAGTACATTTTTTGTGTGTTTTTATTGCCTTTGTTTTGATATGTTTTTTGTTTCAGTGGCAAAGAGGGAAATCTTGGGCATCATGAACAAATGTATAGTAAAACCCAGAGAGAGCAGGAAAGAGAACGGGCCTGTTGTTGGTAGGTTCTGTGTTTTAATATGTGAATTTAGAGATGTGACTGGAACATTGTTGTTTTTCTAATGTGAGTGAATTTTATTCTATCTTCAGAAAATGTGCGGGTGCCTGTCTCCAGACGAGCTCGATTTGTTGGTCCAGGAGGTTATAACCTTCGCAGGCTTCAGGCTCAGACAGGTAACATTCACGTAATGAAGTCCAAATGTCTTTGTTGATGAGATGTGAAGGTAATTAAGAATCACAGTATTTTTTTTTCAAGTGTCACACAATGCAAATTTCTGTCAGGATGTTGAAATTTTAGCTTATTTTTTTTCTTTTTAAGGTGTAACAATAAGTCAGGTGGACGAGGAGACTTTTTCTGTCTTCGCTCCGACACCAGGAGCCATGCATGAAGCCCAAGACTTCATCAGCGAGATCTGCAAAGATGACGTGAGTCGACATCACTTGTAGAAGATACTGCATGTTTTTTAAAGAAACTCTTTAATGCTCTATGTCATTATAATATATCACAACAAGTACTTTTTTAAGTACTTTAGGGTTAGAGTCATTCTCAGGTAAAAACATTCTAAATTCTGTGATTTCAGCTTCTTAAATGTGAATATTTCCTATTACAAAAACAGTTCAATAAATAAATGAACCTTCTTGAAACAAAACTCCATTTGAAAAAATTCTAATTTAAAGCCAGAGAGAGAATGAATGAATGAATTCAGATTTTTAGCTCCGATTTGGTCACCTCCAGCAGATTATTTCTGACCAAAGTTGCAAAAATGAATCGATTAGCTTTCAAAGATTAAATAAATTGCCAACTCGGTTGAAAATCCATGATTGGTTTAAGTAAGTTTTAAGGAAAAACTGTGATGGCAGCTTTTGAAATATGAATATTTTCAGATTTCTTCCTCTGTGACAGTAAACTGAACATCTTTGTGGACACTTTTATATTATGACAAAACAACTAATTCTGACCAAACTTCATTCAAAAAAGCTACAATTTAAATCCAAACAGAGGATGTTTACAAATTAATCCACATATTTAGCCTAAATTTACAGCAGATTTTAGAATCAGAATGAATTTCTGTCTGCTTGTTTTGTGACATTTTTTTGAAGGTTTTGTTTGTTTTTTGATGCTTTATGATTTGAAATTAATAGCTGCATCTAAAGTTAGATAATTTATCATCTAATGTCATATCAAATTATGAGCATACAAAATAACTGGACAACATTAAGTCCACATGCAAGTTTACACACATTCTTAACATACATACGTGAACATTTGCTCATTTTTACGCTTTTTCATAAAGTAGGATCAATAAATTATTTCTTATTCCGATATCTTTTGTGTTGTTTTGCAGCAGGAGCAGCAGCTGGAGTTTGGTGCCATCTACACTGCCACCATCACAGAAATAAGGTAATTTAATGCAAACTGTGTTTCATGTTGACCATGTGGCCCCACTGTGAAGTTCATCCATGGATAAATAAGACTGCTTTGCATTCGTACAACTTCTAAGGGCTTTTTGTCCTCTGCTGTAGAGACATCGGTGTGATGGTGAAACTTTATCCCAACATGAGCGCCGTCCTGCTGCACAACTCACAGCTGGACCACAAAAGAGTGAGTAAATCTGCCTCTGTAAACTGTTTTTCAGGGAGTAATATTCAGACAATGTTTAATAATAGATCGCAGGATAGCTCTTTAAATGTTACTTCTTCATATTTTCCTCTTTTAGATCAAGCATCCAAGTGCTTTAGGGTTAGAGGTGGGACAGGAGATCCAGGTATGTGTCACTCACTACAGACTGTTTCAAAAAGTAGCCTCCTGTGTTTAGATTCTGGGCTGGTTGTCTCTAAATGGTGTTCTGTTCCCAGGTCAAGTACTTTGGTCGGGACCCAACAGATGGCAGAATGCGGCTTTCGCGGAAAGTTCTCCAATCTCCTGCTGCAACTGTCGTGAAGACGCTAAGTGAGAAACAAAGCATCTCCATGGGTTCAAGCAGCAACCACACAACAAGCACTGAGTCATGACACGACAGCACGACTTCTGGATTTTCTGAATGAAACTGAGTAGATTTTTCTACTAAAACGAGAGTGCTGTTGAGAAATGACCATACACAGAAAGAATCCGATCTTGTCAAGAACTGTAAAAGAGCTGCACATAAAGAAAGCTGCTCAGCTGCTGAGTCTGGACGTGACAGAGATGCAGATGGCTAAATGGCGGATACTAACGAAAAGGAGGCAAACATTTCTAAAAGTTATGGATTTGTTATACGTTGTTTTGTTTTATGATTACATCAAGCAGTTACAGGACATTTCCTTTTTTAGTTCCGTTCATCAAAAGCACAACCATGGTTCTGTTATTTACATGAGTGATAAAACTGCCTCTTATCGCGCTGCACTTCCATATTTGTTATTTACTGTAGCAGTGTGTCCCCTAAAGTCAAAGAGAGAGCTGTGAGAAGCATACAAGGGAAGTTTTATTTTCTTTTTCCCTTTAGGTTGTGTCACATTTATTGTAAATGTGAGTCATCAAATACTAATTGTTTTATTATGTAAAATTCACAAATGGTTCCAGAAAGAAAAACTGGCACGCATAAAGTACAAAATATTCTAATGTCACATCTTGTACAAAAAGGCCAACTGACATAGTCATAGGTGTAAATCACTACAAGTCATGTTTCAAGTCGGGGTTTATAAAAAACAGGTCAGAGAAGAGGATCAAGAAAAAAGGAAATACAAAAGTTGATAATGCACTTATTGTAAAACAATAAATTAAACTTGTATTAAAGTCTTTGTGGCTGTTTTTGTGCTGGGAAGTCCTTTAAGCAAGCCCAGAGCTTTACACTTCAGGTATAAAGACGTCTTCCACCCACCTGAAACTTGCCGAGTCCGTTCACTACTAATCATAAGTGAAACGCCCATCTTCCTAAAGCTGATTTAAGTCATCCCTGGCCCATTGGCTCATCAGTCACATTTCAAGAAGACAGCTGCTTGACATCAGCAGTGTTCAGCCAGTGGGCTTCTGAATAATCTGATATGTAAAGCCATGAATCTCAGTAGACTGGGAAATACTCAGAAGAGCTGCTGTGTCACTCTCCTTGGATCTGGAGCCTACTGGGTCAATATATAACTGAGGCTTTTGAAGTCCATGGAATATATCTTGCATACATTTTTAATGTAAAACTAAAAAAACTAAAGTTTTTATGTTCATTATGATCATTTCTTTATAAATTCCATAATTATTTACTATGGAAACAATCACTTATTAATAAAAAATGACTGTACGTATATCACTAAAATGTCAACAAAATAACCATCCCAATTTAATAACAGCCACCTTCTAATTAGCTAAACAATAATAAAATCTTGTCTATTTAAGTTCCCCATTACAAAAACACCTCTCCAGGAAGTGTGTTAATTCCAGATCACATGACCTGCTCCACATGATGTCATTTCCTCCTGAAGAAAAGACTGGCCAGACTCCAAGGCTTTCTGACTTATTTAATATAAAGTAGTGTGTGAGTCAAGTGTGGATTTATGGCATGTCAACAGGTTTACTACAATATCTTTAGAAATAACTTTCAATTTTACTCAATTGCATATATAAAATTTAGAAGAAACTTTCTGTAAAAATGCCATGTGGTGTTTGGTTATATGTTGATTTTAGGCCTGAAAACAGCAAAAATGTCAACTATCCCACAACTGTCCCACAATTATTTATTGACCCTAATATTAATTTATGAAATAATCTATGGATGTGCTGTTTATATTTGTAATACTGCATTTCCTTCTGGCACCCTCAGTCTTAACCGTCACTCTGTAAAACACCAAACATGTCTAAAGAATTAACCACTAAGTTGAATTCTGGTAATTCATACATTCTGTGAGTGTTTTCTGCATTATACAGGGAAGATTCTGTCTAATACTCCAGTTAGCTGATGGGAAAATTTTCACATTAGTTGCAGATTTTACTGCAGCATGGAATGTTTTTGTACCGTTTTTTTCAGGCATATCTGTCCTAGTAAACAGGCCTCGTGTTGAAGTAATTTGTGCATCTGTTTGGCTTGGGTCCAATGGGCAAATATTGTGAAATGCTTCATGTAAAACTATCTGCTCCTAATGTTTATCCAGTGGCGTTTTTAGGCCTGGGCATCTGAGGTTATAACCCCAAATAACTTGTGAATAATCCAGTCAAATCTTGTAGTTACTCAGTACAAAAAGGCAGTAGTAAAAAGTTTTTCTTTATATTATCCTCTGATACATAAGTTTAAATGAAAATCAGGATAATAAACATTAGGTATTTATTAACACTCAAGGGAAAAGCAACAGACAAATAGAATAAGAGTTGAAATCAACAATAAAAATAAACCCATTTTATCATAAAATGTAAATGAGCAGTAGCGACCTATAAGATATAACAATCTGACTCTAACTGGTAGCTAAATGTTGACAAGTCTGGTCTGGCTCAGTTGTTCCCACAGTTTTTGTCACAGGGCACACCTTTACTTAGGATTATGGCTGTAAATCATCATAAACAAGACTAATTCCAACACACACAGTTTGGGAATCACGAGTCTAGCCTGCACTCCCTTTGATCATTATGTGGAACATGGGATAAGCATACAAAGAAATGGAGATGACCTTATTTCACCTAGAGCACGGTGTGTGACATTTTGTGTTCATTTTAGTCTGAAATAACCTGAAAATGTTGATATATATATATAGATATATAGAGATATAAAATCTCAAATACATATAGCTTTATGTATTCAATCTATTTTACACATATATCAAGATACTAACAATAATTTTAAAAACTATATTTGAATTGTGATTGTTACTATTTAACGTGATTAACCAAACTAATCTGGAATGATAGATAGACTGGTAGTTTGTTTTCAGATAGATAGATAGATAGATAGATATATAGATAGATAGATAGATAGATAGATAGATAGATAGATAGATAGATAGATAGATAGATAGATAGATAGATAGATAGATAGATAGATAGATAACAAAATAAGGAAATCAATGTGCTAAAGAAGGCGCAATTAATGTGCAAAAGTCAAAATGAAGTGAAGGTATGACCCCTACAAAAACATGCATAAAGTTGTCCGATGGAAACTCAACACATACCCAATACAAACTGTATATATACACATATATGTTAAGATCCTAACAATGCTTCAGTGTTTAGGAATTAATTAATTTATACATTGATAAAAAAAAACAAAGAAATATAAAAAATGGTACAATGGTGTGATTAATTCAAGTAGTTATTGTAGCAGCTTCTGTGAATTAAAAAGCAGCTTTAACACATGGTATCTGTTTTGTCTACATTTGCACTTCATGTCTTCATCTGCGGGTTGCTGGTGCTGTTACTGTTGTCGCCTACAGGGGGCGCGCTGAGCTGCGGCGCTGCGGCTCTGCCATTGGGTGACTCCGCCGGAGGAGGAGACCCCGCGGCAGTTAGCGCTTGATTGACGTCGAAGAAGAAAAAGAACACAAGATCGGATTACAAGATGGCGGTTTGTGGACGTTAAGCACGGAGGCCGTCGGAGTTGTTGTGTTCTCTGTGAATTCTACTGTTTGATATCAGGCCTCCTGTTGAGTTGGTTCACGTCGTAAGCGTAATATGCGTGTGAAATAGGAACAATTACATTTTACCGATAGTGTGAACTTCACGTAGACGCGCATGTTTTGTAACATGCAGGTGAAAACAAAGTTAACAGGTCGAGGAAAACACTAGACGGGGTGAGCTGATAGCTTGTTAGCAGCCAGCTAGCCTGCTAGCTCCGACTCGGTTAACCATGTCGGACACTCGGCGGCGAGTGAAAGTGTATACGCTGAATGAAGACCGGCAGTGGGACGATCGGGGCACCGGGCACGTTTCGTCTACATTTGTTGAGCGACTGAAGGGAATATCATTATTAGTTAGGGCCGAATCGGACGGTAAGTTCTCTGTTAGCATAGCCGCGGTAGCGATTCGTTAGCTAACGTTAGCATGCTAACTCCTGGGTGTTCGGACACAACGCTACAATTGACCGCTGTGTATATTTGGTAAATTTTTTTGAGTCGTTTTTGCTGCAGTGTGTGGAGCCGATGGTTTTAGACTGTTGGAAGAATGAACTGTAAGCTCGTCCCTCTTTAAAACGCAATTTGATGAAAAGCAGGTGCTAGCATGCTCGTTATTTTAACAGACGACGTGATCTCCGTAGCATGGGGGCCCTGAAAGTCTGCTCCTAAACGTACAAACTTGTCAATCCCCGTTATAATAAACCGCTACGTGTTCATATATAGATGACAAATGAGTAGTATTGTAATAGCCTACCAGTAAATGTTAAGCCCTACTGTTGTGAATTTTAACTTTCTATCTTTACAGCAGTGTTTTAGTCTTTTTTTTTTACACTATTTACCTTAGCTGCTTACTTTTAGGCAGATAAGTTGATCATAGCCTTAAGAAATTGATTAGAATTTGTTCATTCTCACCAGTTCAAAAGTTCACTAACCCTTATATCTGTCCTTCAGGATCACTACTATTGGAGTCGAAGATAAGCCCGAATACTGCATATCAGAAACAACAGGTATGTGTTACATCATCTGAAACCAGTTAAGCTACTAAACACTTATCCATGCATAAGTGATTGATAAAATTATCAGCAAATCCAAAATTTGAGTGTTAAATGTCAAAGATGTTAACACTAATCAGAGACTTGTTGCTGGACAGTTTCTTCAGTGATGCAGAGCAGACAGAAATTCAGTGTCTGGTTTGATTGTAAACCTAAAAATAAGCAACGGGCATGTCACACCATCAGTAATTACAAGTACACTACATTAATCAGTTTCTTTTTATTTTTTGAGAAATTAGTTTGAAATTCTCTGTTTCCAGCTTCTTAATTTTAAATATTTTATTGTTTCTGTACTCCTTTGTGACAGTAAATTATTATTTTTGGACAGAACGAGACATTTTAGGACATCATCTTGGACACTGGGAAGCACTGACTTTTTTCAAAATTTTCTGACATTTTATAGATCAAACAACTGATCAGTAAATCAAGAAACAACCAGTAGAATAATTGACAACATAAGTAAAAGGGTAGTTGCAGCCCAATTTTAAAGGAGTTCTTTCCATTCAGAATTCACCATTTTGAAACATGTTTTGTGTATGTAAGTTTTGTAATGTAACTCCTTACTGCGTCCTATGAATAGGTAGGCATCTCTTTGAGTAATGTTTGATGTTTCTTTCTCTTTTATCCAGGACACACTGATTGTGTGGTCAGAAGCAGATAACTATGACCTTGCCCTAAGTTTCCAGGAAAAGGCTGGCTGTGATGAGATCTGGGAGAAGATTTGCCAGGTAATGTCAAAGCAACAAACTGCACCAATGCTGGTTTGTTGGTGTTGAAATTCTATTGTCCCTAGCACAAAAGGCAAGAGTTGGTACATCAATACTTCTGTTTTAATTCTTCATTTAGTAACTACCAACATTTATTGCTCAGGTTCAAGGCAAGGATCCTGCTCTGGACATCACCCAGGACCCCATCGATGAGTCAGAGGAGGAGCGCTTTGAGGAGATTCAAGAGACAAGCCACCTGGTGGAGCTCCCTCCTTGTGAACTAAGCCGACTGGAGGAAATTGCAGACCTGGTTACCTCTGTGCTGTCTTCGCCCATCCGTAGGGAAAAACTTGCCCTGGCCCTGATGAGCGAGGGCTACATCAAGAAACTCCTGGGTCTCTTCAGAGTATGCGAGGACCTGGACAACAGGGAAGGCCTGCATCATCTTTACGAGATTGTCCGAGGTGTCTTGTTCCTTAATAAAGCGGCCCTCTTTGAGGTGATGTTCTCTGACGACTGTATCATGGATGTGGTGGGTTGCCTTGAGTATGACCCGGCACTGGTTCAGCCTAAACGACACAGAGAATTCTTGACCAAGACAGCAAAGTTTAAGGAGGTGATCCCGATCACAGACTCTGAGCTGCGGCAGAAAATCCACCAGACCTACCGCGTTCAGTACATCCAGGACATCATCCTGCCCACACCGTCAGTCTTTGAGGAGAACTTCCTGTCCACACTCACCTCCTTCATCTTCTTCAACAAGGTGGAGATTGTCAGTATGTTGCAGGTAAGGATCCAAGGCACGACGATGAACAAACTGATGGTTTCTCCTGGACCAAATTTCACTGGTGGTTGAATGCAGCGCAACATTCTCTTAAATCTTCAGTATAGTGTTTAGTGCTGTATTCTTCACCATGTTGCCACTGATTGGAATTTGTTTAATGAATTGCCTTGTCAGTGGTTCATTACTATAGGATAACACACACCTGATGACAAATGATTGAATTTCCATCACTAAATGTACTGATTTTCAATGTGAGTATCAAATGTGGAAATCTCAAATGAAAATTTCAAACAGATTCTAATGTATAAGGATTGTGATGATCTGCGTGTATAAAGAATATATGTGGTTGCTCAGAATACTTCAGTTTGTTTTTTTCCCACAAGTAAAAGATAATTGTAAAGTTTTGTAATGTGATTGATAGATAAACCATTTTGGAAGTCAGTCAGCAAATGGGTTAAGGGCTGTTGTAATGCTTGATAGTTGATATTAATGTAACTGTGAGGCATGTGTTATGGACAAGAACTTGTACTACAAAATAATTTTCATGATATAAAAATTATTTGCGAGTCCATACATTTCACTACTAAGTGTTTGGTATTTATTGGTTGGATTTCTCTGTATGCGTGTCTGTAAAAGTCGTACACTTCTTTGTTTTGTGAGAATAGTTACTTTTTTGATTCTTGTTGCAGCAAAATTTCAATACAGACAGTCCAGGATTAGGTGTCCCATTCTTCTTTTATTTCTATTTAAATCTTTTTTTTTTTTTACCGAGTTGATTTCTTAACCTTGTTTTGACTGTGCCACAGGAGGATGAGAAGTTTCTTACGGAGGTCTTTGCACAGCTCACAGACGAAGCCACAGAGGACAGTAAAAGGAGAGAGCTCGTAAGTCAAACAGTCGTCAAATCTCCAAGCCACATTTTCTGTTAATGTCTTTGTGGTTAAATGTAGAAACCTAAAGCTTGAATAGATTTGTAAAGTTGACTTTGTTGTGAAAGTCAAAGGTGCTCAGTAATCATGATGTTATAGTGAATGATTCTGTTGTATGTGATTTCATCCCTTTTTACATAAGTTTAATGTTTCTATCGGGGTTTCTATGACGATTCTTATCTAAATCACCATTTGTTTGTTGGGTTGTCCTCAGGGCTGAACAACTAATCAATTTAAAAAATCAAAATTTCAGTTTGAAACTATAAAATTCATGAATTAGATGCATTTGAGGATATACCTCATGCTGTGAGTCTGACCCAGTGTTTTCATTGCTGTCCATGTTTTTACGAATTCATGCCATCTTTGTGTGACAGTCACGCTTTTGATGGTATCACATGGTGATGCTCTGTCACATGTTTTAAATCTCTCGCACAATAACTTTGAGAACATTATTCATCGAACAAAAGTAAAATAATGGGAAGTAATTCATTTTATGGGTCCATGCAATTGTAAATTTTTTTTTTATCTTAAGAACGGCTTACAACCTGTAGTAGGAAAAACTTCACAATATCAGATGATTGTCTTTTTTGTCTTAAATATTTTTTGCTTTATTGTGCCACATGCTGGACAACCAATACATCTGCTGTTTTTCCTCTCTGCTCCTCAGGTGAACTTTGTCAAGGAATTCTGTGCTTTTTCACAAACATTGCAACCACAAAACAGGGACGCTTTCTTCAAAACTCTGGCAAATCTAGGCATTTTACCTGCTCTTGAAATAGTCATGGTATGTTCCCTTCATTACCTGAATGTGAATATCTAAGTTGTTGTTAACAAAAAGCCTTGTGGGTGTCATGTACTTCTGTAGTTTCTTTCTAGCCTTTGAATGCTTAACTGGGGACACACAGGTTTGTAGAATTATCTCCATGTCCATGCCATTGACTCCTCTTCATCTTCTGTTCAGGGAATGGATGACCTGCAGGTGAGGGCAGCGGCTACCGACATCTTCTCTTACCTGGTGGAATTCAGCCCCTCCATGGTCAGAGAGTTTGTCATGCAGGAGCCACAGCAGACAGATGATGTAAGCATCTCAACATTTCTTTCAACTTGCACTTTTGAGATGCCAGACTGTAGCTTGTCAGCCCAGGATTTGTGAAATTTGTCATATTCAAAACAACCTTATTCTGTGTTTTGTTACAAAAATGTTTTACACTGAATATTTAAATTCTAAACTGTTCTCAAGTTGTAAAAATGGAGTGTTTTGTGTTTATATTCCTGCTGTTTGTACATCTTAGTGGTAAATCAGTGTTGAACACGGCTCTTGAGCACAACAGGCTTTTAGAGCAGTCTTTCTCTCTGAGCAAGTAATAATTGAGTTTAAATATTAAATGAGCTTGGTTATCCTGCAAGGTTGTGAGCAGTTTGCTTTATTCTAGTAGGAGAGATAAAGTGGTGGACAGTGTCAAATATGTTGTGGTTGGACTAGAGACCCACAACCGGCAGAGAAACAATAGCTGTGTTTCTATTGAACATTTTGGAATATAGCATCAGAAGGTTAATAGGAGTGGCAGGATTTTGAAATAAAGCATCTCAGATTTCCAAGTTTTTATTCTCACTTGAGGTAGTTTTTGACTTTTGAAGCCTAGGTTATCTCATGCCTTTGTTTTTTTGCATCATTTCAAAAGTCTACTTCAGATTTGCTTGACAGTTGTATGGAAACCCAGCTAGTATGTTGAAGAAATTCTGGATTTTAGTCCAGAAAGAGGCCCCTATACTAGACTAAGCTATATTAACTGACATTTAGGAGCAATCTTTATATCTAAAGCAGCATTTAAATTATGTGTTTTTAAAATTGTCATGATACGACACCATCGTCTTACAGTTAGGGCTCACTTGACTGTTCACCCAAGGGCTGGTTCAAGTTATTTTTAGGACCCAAACATGCTTAGCTTGTTGTTTGCTACGGACCCATTGTGATGGTGTTTCCTGCTCAGTAAATGCCATTAGCCGTTACAAAATAACTTGTCAATGTTTTTCCACCCACTGAAACATGGTGGATTCTAACATGTCCAAGTGTTGCAGGATATTATCATCACTGGCTACGCTTTCCATCATTGACAGACCGTTTGCTGACGTTTCCGTTTTTCTGCTTCATCTTTTATGCACAAGTTCAGGCAGTCAATTTCTGTGGCATAGATTTTATACCAACAGGTTTTGTGTTCTCTTACTGTGTTAAGCAAAGTTTTGTTATATTTCTTTTAATCTGAAAATGCCTTTGCACCCAAACTGCGTTGTGTTGACTCTCCTGTGTGTGTATTTGTGTGTTCCAGGACGTTCTGCTGATAAATGTGGTGATCAAGCAGATGATTTGTGACTCTGACCCAGAGTTAGGAGGAGCCGTCCAGCTGATGGGTCTGCTCAGGACACTCATAGACCCCGAGAACATGCTGGCTTCCACCAATGTGAGCAAAACTATCTACTTGTGTGCTTGTTGCCGAAAGACAGAAATACATTTTGTTTCCCAATCCGTGATTTGTTGATCAGCAAAAGCAACTGTACTTCTTGATTTAAAGCAGTGCAGTTTGACAAAATCATACATCTCCCTTGTCCTCATGTCTGCTGCTACTGCTCAAGTAAACACTGACTTTATATGTGGGGACTATTATGGCAGGACCGGCTTGTCTCTTTGGCTGATGCTTGAACTTCACTTGTAAATAGATATTCCCAGTTGGCTTTGTCTTTACACAAATAAAACAGACCTAGATTTCGTGGGTGTAACGCTCCAAAAAAGGAGTAAGCCATAAATCTCTTGTCAGGAAAATGAAGCTTTTGCTGCTCACTAACTGTTATGTTGTAATCTTTATTTTCTAAATTGAGCCAAATTCAACATTCAGTGACAACAGCTTTACTCTGGCATGTAAAATGAGTGATGAGAGGAAAGTTACATCTTCAACCCTTCCCAGTAAAATTGGCATGTTGCTTTGAACTTTGAGTGGTGTATATATATCTATTTTCTTGATTTATTTTCCTGCCTTCCCTGACAAATGTTGAGGAGCTGTTGAAGTGAACTCATGTTGGATTTGTCCGGTGTTTAAACATGAACAGCACTCAAAGTTTCTTTGCCCATTTTCTTTTAGAAAACTGAGAAAACAGAATTTCTGAGTTTCTTCTACAAGTACTGCATGCATGTTCTAACTGCTCCTCTGCTGGCCAACACAGCACATGACAAGAGCTCAAAAGGTAAGCTGGAAAAGTTGATCCAGAGGATGTCAAAATGTTGGATAAGTAGAGAATTTTACTCATTTCTCTATGTCGTGGCCTTTCAGATCTGCAGGAGGGATCCACAAAGATCAACCCAGTCTGTCCAGGTGAGTGCTGTTTAATTCATCAACCATTAATTATCAGACAATTGCTCATGTAAGAGTTTGCTAGGAGTTGTGCTTATAGCAGACAGTACAATTGTGTTTACATTTAGTTTTTGTTATATTTGTTTCCATAAATGATTAGGATCTCTTTAAATTGGCTTAAATGATGCAGTGGCTACAATTTTCTGTATCAGATAAAGAACATTTTGAGAGTTGCCAAGTATTTCTAACAGATTTGGTTAGGTGTAAAGAAATGACTGCAAGATGTAATTATGTATTCCAGGATTACATGATTGTGTTTGTTTGAATAACAATGAATGTGGATTGTATTTGAGGGGAAAAGACAGGACTATAAAATTTAGTCTGCACCTTAAATGTGAGTTTTGGACATGTTGCACTGCATGTTTCCACTGTCCTGACCTGTAATGTTTTGTTTTTTTTCGTGTAGACAACTTCCAGACTGCTCAACTGCTGGCACTGATCCTGGAGCTTCTAACCTTTTGTGTGGAGCACCACACCTATCACATCAAGACCTACATCATGAACAAAGACCTGCTCAGGAGAGTGCTGGTGCTCATGAACTCAAAGCACACCTTTCTTGCTCTTTGTAAGTTACCACATATGCAAAGGGTTCAGTCACACACCGCTGTGTTTTGTCTTTCCTTATCAAAATGTTCTGTCAGTAGTTTTACTGCTTTCTGATAGAACGTTAACTAAATATACAGGGATTTTTAACTACACCCAAGCTTTGGATTTGCTATGTATTTGTCATGCGGTGTCATTTTTACGTAGTCGCTGTCTTGTTTTTGTCCAAGGTGCCCTGCGTTTCATGCGCAGGATCATTGGTCTGAAAGATGAGTACTACAACCGCTACATCATCAAAGGGAACCTGTTTGAGCCCGTCATTAACGCCCTGCTGGACAACGGCACCCGATACAACCTCCTCAACTCAGCCATCATAGAGCTCTTTGAGTTCATAAAAGTGGTAAGTAAACATGCAGAACTCTCCCTTAATGAAAGGTTCCATTTGTGTTTGCACAAAGTGAATCGTTGTTGACTTCTCATCGCATCTTCTCTCTCCAGGAGGACATCAAATCCCTCATAGCTCACATTGTGGATAACTTTTATAAAGCACTTGAATCCATCGAGTATGTCCAGACTTTCAAGGGCCTGAAGGGTCGATATGAGCAGGAAAAAGACCGGCAGAGTCAGAGACTGAACAGGTCAGTGGCCTTATTGTACACATTGGTTGAATACGTCTAGAGGTCTTTACTATGCTTTGTTAAAATATTCCCAGCTCCCACTATATGGAAGGAAACAGTAATATTTCCCTCCTGTAGATATCGCAGAGATGCACGGTCGTTGGACGAGGATGAAGAGTTGTGGTTCAATGACGACGATGATGACGATGATGGAGAGGCAGTGGAGAAGAGGATGGAGGACGACTTCTCTGATACCTATGGAAAATACATGGAAGCCAAAAAAGGTGAGCTGCGGTGGTATCATAGCATCAATCTTCCTGGAGATTTTTCCAAGATTGCAACATGATCACGTTGTCTGTTCCTGTAGGAGCTGCCAATGGAGCTAATGGTGCCAACAACAACGGGAAAGCTGCTGCGATCCCACCTGCCTCACCGGCTGTCACTCCAAACAACAGTTCAACTTCGTCCGTCAAAACCGTTGCTCTTCCTGCCACACCAGTAGTGAAGGTAATGTTGTCAAAACGTGGAGATCTGAGTCCAGGATCACCAAGTTTAACATCATTGCTTCTGTCAGACTGTAAAGGCTGTGCAGTGTTGTTTATTTAAGGATTGAGAACCTTTTGTCAAATGGTGAAGTGTAAATTAAGTCTTCAAAAAATCACCAAGAGAAGTCAGCATTTGGAGGGCAGCGGGATTTATTTGTGGACAAAAAATCGAGGAGTAATTCTTAGCAATGACAACACTCCAAGAAGAACTGAAGATACTGAGCTGTGCACCGTCTTCTATGCTGTGAGCGTTGGTCATTTTTCCACGCCTATAGGGCGTATGATAGGAGCGACAGTTTAGACACCATTCTACTTTTCTCAATCTATTGGTCACATCATGACGTCAGGTTATCATTTCACCCTAGATCTCACATTACAGAAGACATGAAGTTATCATTTGGTCATCTTTTACAGAGAACAGGCTCAGACAAGTTCAAACATTTAGCTTCACATCTTACCCTTATTATTTTGTGATAGATTTCATGCATATTATTCCAATATATGTTAAATGTTATAATACCTTAAATTTACACCCTTATTGTTTTTATGTATTGTTTTGAGTACATATGTTTTACTTCTGGTCTTCAGTCTAATAGCATTTGCCATAATTATATCATCTCTTACTTTTAGCACGTTGTACCCAATAAATTACACTACAATGGCAAAAACAGATATTTTGTTTGTTCACAGCTTGTTTCTAGAGTTATCTCAACAACACTGCAGTCAACAACACAAATGCTCTGTTATTGGCAACTATGTTATTTATTATGTTAGTGATCAGTAAGAGCAAAATGTGAGTGAAGCTATCCCATTACACGTTTGAGTCTAAGCTGATGAACAAGAATAATGCCAAACATGCTGTCATCCTGCACCCCGACAGCTGATTACGATAGACAGATGCCACATATCAGCAGTTTGATTTTACTTGTGCATTTTTATGTCGTTTCTCTTGTTTCTCTCAGACTGCTCTGGTTGGTTTGGTGGACTACCCCGACGATGAGGACGAAGAGGAGGAAGACGAGGAGGAAGAGCAGTCTCCAAGGAAGCGGCCCCGTTTGAGCTCTTAAGACCTGATTGTCCTCTGTTTGGTCGTGGTGGACGGACACGAGTCCCTCCCATCCCCCCTCCTCTGGTCGTCTCATTGGTCCTTGGCCTGCCTGTGCCACCTGTCAGTCTCGCTGAAGAGACGGGCAAAGACGAGCTCCACCTCACTCAGTCCCTCCCGATCGCTGCTCCTCTCTTCTCCCTCAGTAGAAGGAGATGGAGAGCTTCTGTTTTTGGAAAGACAGGCAGATCAATCCCTTCCTTCAGCCTGTTGTTTTAATCTCTCCCTTCTACCTCTCTTCCTTCTGAGGAGAACCTCACCGATCTTTTGCAAACTCTTCACTGCTCTCCTCATTCTTCCTTCTGTCTGAACTACTTTCTCCTCCTCATCCTCCATCCTGCACACCAACCAGAGGCTGCGGTGGAAGTCCCAGTGCCAAGGCGGTTCTCAGCTCTGCCGCGTCGCAACGGTAGCAAGGAAGCCGCGGTACTTCAGCGGCCCAGAACCCCCCTCACCAGTTCTCATTCGAACTCTCCCTACCATCCATCTCTAACCCCGAACCAATGAGCTCCAGAGACAGGAAGCCAGAACATAACCAGCCAGTGTACGAACTGTTCAGCAGGCCAGTCAGGCTAGCAGGACTAGCCGTCATAGTTATAGAAAGCTTGACTGGCTGAAGCCGTGTGTGTGCGCACGCCGTCCTGCCACAGAACTAATTACTTTTGTCGGGGATAGAGGATCTAGGCAACATAGAAAAATTAAAAACAAAAATGTTTGAGAGACAAGGGAGCTGACAAATCAAAGCAGAATGAAAACTCAGCAGTAATGATGCTTAGATCCAGAGGAGCAGGACTCAAAACCTTCAAAAGCCATGGCGTCCGTTCGGTCAAGGCACACGCAACACAACATCTCACACACAGGACTGCGTTAGTCAGGAATCCTGTATTTCATGACTTTGTTAAAAAGTACTGTACAGATGTTTCTTTTTTCTTTTCTTTTTAATCATTTGCCCCCGATGTGATTTTGAAAGGGGAGAGAGACGCCTACCTGCCTGTGTATTGTTTTTGTTGTTGTTGCACAAAAAGGTGGGGTCTCTGTTCACCCTTTCAGTCCGGCTCATTTGATTCAATGTAAAATGCAGAGAAGTCGCAAATGCTGGTTTTAAAAATAACATTAAAACTGCAGTAAAGTCATTTTTTGCAGCCAACGTTTTGAGGATGTCTGGAGTTTTGTATTTTAGTTGATTTAAGATTTTAGTGACCTCATCATCTTCATCGTCATCTTCGCAGCCCTGTTATTTTCACTGGGTGGTAAACCTGAGCTGTTGGTGGGTTTAGAGTAGGATTAGGGCACAATGCGGGAGGTTTCTGGTCTCGACACCCTCCTGTCAGACAGATCTCAGGTTCAGAGGTTAATTTGCATCGGAAACACAAAGCCGCCCACCTTGTCTGTGCACGGTAGCACCATTAGTGGAGCGGTGATGGGTTTTAAGGAGCTGAGATGCCCAGTTTGGAGGTCCAAGATGTTCAGCAGCAGATCGACATGTTATGGCTTATTTCAAGTTCTCTTTGGTCTATCCTTAAGTTGAAGGAAAACTTTTTTTTTTTACAGTTTTTAATTGAATGAATGAATGGATGATCTGTTGTTATTAGTTACGATGAAGATGATTTAACCCCGCCGTTGATGCAGTGCAGGTTTTGAATCAAAACACGACGCCAGAAGGCAGCGGGACGTTACAGTGTCGGGTTGGAACATTTCTCATGTTGTATCTTCTCTCCTGGTCTCACCACAAGCACACTGAGAGGTAGATGAAGGGAATCAAAAACTTGCTTAAAAAATGCTAGATGAGACTTTTATCTATCAGGGTAGGAGCACAAGTTAAAAAAAAAAAAGATTGTTGCCAATGTGCTTTTCAGGAGTTGAGCCGTACCTGAGCAGTGAATTTGTCTTTCCTCCTGTCTGTTAGCATCACCCAACAATATGACTGTTTCTGCTCTCCCTTGATGAATTTGTACCAAGTGCATTTACTACCACTATCCATTCTTAACATTTGTATGAATTTATTTGATAAGTTTTGAAATTAAATGTGACCCTGACATTGAACTTGTGAATCTAGCTTTGTCTTAACAGTTGACTGATTGGCATTGGAGCTAGAAAACATCTGAAAACTATTCTTCTGAATGGCTGTATTTGATCCAATTTGGAAGTTGATTCTTCAGCAATCTCAGTTTATACATAAGGTTATTAAATTATTCATAAACATGAGGTAATTTATGATAAAATGCATCACAGTTGCTTCTTTAAATCCAAAGACTGAGACCTATAATCGCTGGCTGACCTCAGAGCAGCTGCCGACAGATTAAATTTACAGTTTTCATTCATTCAGTCTGGAGTCCAGGTTGTTTCCTATAAAATGTGATTTATTAAACAGCATACATGATAACAATATTACATAGAAACTGGTGCATCATGACTGCTTAAATTGAAGACTCCAGATAGGTTTGAAGACAAATACTGCACTCTTCATTCTCTTGGCCCCTTTATGAACACGTGATGCTCATCTTGACAACTTCCACAGCACTTTTAAAACTAGCATTAGCTGCTACGACGTAAACAATGTACCTGCTTCCCTTTGGAAATGCTAAGGAAAATAAGATTGTGTACTTGTCCAGCTAATATTACCTTAGTCATCATTACAGGTTAACTCACTGAGTCTGACTCCTCACAGCCTGCTTAGGGTAATTTTGACTGTTTTCTGCAGAGAAACGAACCTGTAACTGTGTCCAAAATCACTCCTCTCCTCCTCCCTTCGTAATAGTCACTGTAAATAGTAAAATGAGACATCAGACGTAGTGTTGCATAATTGTAATTTTCACATTTAATCATGGTGAAGCACCCTGATGCGACATAATTAGGGGAACAAACTATTACTACCGTTAACTATAAATCTGCAGACTTATCTATTGGCTATAAAATGTAAGAAAACTGAAAGGTGCTAGTTGTATGGCTTATTAGAATTCAACAACAGTGCAAGATTTAAATGCATATTGTGTGCCAATTAAGTGTTTGTTGAGGGCATTAAACTGCCCATAAATTTGGCAGGTAAAATTTTCTGGCCTCCAAAGTGTCAAAGTAAAGTTGTGCACTTAAAGAGTGATTTTGGCCACAGCCCAGGCACGTCTCAAAACATTAAGTAAAAGCTATTTGGGTCCTCCACTCAAGTCTATGACCATTGGCAGCATGTTTTCTAACTGGCCTGTGTGCTTTTCAGCTGTGCGTGACTTTTTCTGAACCTTCTCAGTCCCGTAAAATGCAACTATCCTAACAGATCTTCAAGTACTTGAGTTGGTCTGTTACGAGTAGAGACTGTCATATACTGGCATATTCAAAAAAAAAAAAAAAGATGCACCTTTTTGCTCTTTAGACAGCAATGAAAAGAAACTCTAAAGAAGGAAGATCTCGTACTTTTTCTTTGGAAAAACAAAACCCCTGATCTGTACAGTGAATTATGGGGCAGCATAAAGGAAGCCTCGTGTTTGTTTACCAGAATAAAAGAGATCCGGTGGATAGAAATGAGAATATTGCATTGGGAGGGGAAGTTACTTCTTGATCACTTCCTCTTTTAGCTTGTCAGCCAGGTGTTTTCTCTTCTGGAGTTTCTTCCGCTCCTCAGCTGATATCTCCTGTGTAAAGAGAGCAGAACGGGCGGTGGGGTTAGTAATCACCAACATGATGTGTTGAGGGAGTGAAAAAAAGCAGCAGGAAAACAGGACCAAGCACGCACAACAAAGCAGCTAGTATTAGGAAAATGGCTACACTACACCTGTATGCTCAAGGTTTTCAAACAGCTATAAAACTTTATACATCTAAATAGAATTCTAGGATGAGTTTTTATATTTTACTTTCAATGCTTTCAGGATTCAAATATGTTTTCAGTGGTTGCAGTTTCAATCCACAGAGAAGCTGAGACCTGATTCTCTGCAAGTTTATGGCTAAAATAATAAGCAATTGAGTGAAAAAGCTCAGACTGGAGATTTCCAGGTATTTTGTGTGACAGAGTACTACAGAGAGAGGAGGGAGAACTACAAAGCAAAACCAGATAAACACACAGGGGGTGACTACACGTGTTCACATCAGGCAGGAGCAGCCGATGGATCACCTTCTTGTTGGAGGAGTTAGTGGGGTGTTGTGCTGGAGGAGGAGCAGGAGGAGGAGCAGGAGGAGCTGGGGAACAGGCCCCGTTCCTCTGAGGCTGCCCCGCTACCTCCTGACAGGCCGAACCAGATCACATACAGGCAGCGACAAATGAAGAAAAAGAACCAAATGAATGAGTGAAGAGAAAGAAAAAAGAAAGAAAAATGAAGAGTAAAATGTGGGTTAAAGAAAATCAAGCAGAAATAGGAATTACATGAGAACTGAAAGATAAAAACGTGATCATAAAAAAATATGGATGTTGCATCAGACTGTTAGGAGCTGGATTACTGGGAGATGAAACTGATCTCCAGCTTGTGAGGGAGGTGTCAGGGAGGAGCAGGCTGTATTTACCGGGGTGGTGGAGGGTGCTGGTGTGGGGCTACTGGGTGCCTCCTCAGGTTTGGTCGGCTGCTTGGTTTTCTGCTGCTCTTTCCTCAGTGCGTGGAGTTTGTCTCGCTGCTGACGGAGGTACGCTGCCCTCTGCTGGAGCTGCTCCTGCTGGGACGCCGACAACTCCTGGAGGGAAGCAGAGGAGGAGATCAGGAGGAGGAAAATGTATGTAGAATTCAAACTACTAGATTCTGACCTAATTTAATATGTATATGTCCAAAAAAATGTTAAAGTTAAATCATAACAGTGCCATTTGACATGTTATAGCCATGTTTATCACAAACCCCTAAAATACAAATTACAAAAGAATAAATCTACACTAAGTTTTCCAAATTATCCAAATAACAGTCTCATTTATTTTTTCATTTCCTTAACACTGAAAATTCTGTCCATGTATGATAATTATCTAAGTACATCTTTACATCTTTAATAGATGTGAAACTGTAAAAAGTGAAGCAGAAAGGTGTTTTGTGAATTTGGCAGGAAAGTGTCTTTTGCTCCTATGATGCTTTTAGACCAATATAGGTGCTGAAAACACCTTCCGAAAATCAAAGCACAAACCAGAAGTACTGCCACTTGTGTGTGGTTATCACTTACTGCTTCACCTTTGGAATAGACTGGAGAAAATGTCCAGTCACAGAACCAATAATCATCACTGGGCTAATGATCTGAAATCTTTATTTCATTTGAACACTTCAACTCATCATCATTTTTCATAACAGGTTATTCTGTGATAATCAGGAGATGAGGAAGGATTCTTAGGTGTAGAGAAAAATGACCTGTTGATATTTGGTATAAACCAAAATTATGAACTTATTGTCTTATAAAGGATGGATACAGTGTGGACAGTTACACTCAGGGACATTACTGTTAGCTTTAGAGACTGGGAGGTTTAATGCTGAAGGACAGACTGTTTGCTGTGTAATTTAGGAGAAGTTGAGAATGAGGTTCATTTTATGTTTTACTGTCCTGTATAGGAAGATATCAGGGAGGTACTTTTCAGGAAGGTGTCCTCTGTTTATGATGATGTCTTTTGGTTGGATGACCATGAAAACTAGAGCTATGTTTTAGAAGAGGAACCTTTCTCATGGGAGAATTTCTTTGCCAGGCCTGGGATAAAAGGGAACATATTTAGTTTGAGAAGTGAGCAGCAGAATGATGTGCGTTTTGGATGTATTGCTGCAATGCTAGTATACTGGTGTCTTGTCAACCCATGAGGGTTAGATATTATATCATATACTGGGTCAGTGTGCAGTTTAGACTTGTGCTGACAGTGATACAGAAATGTTCCTAGATGTGACCTACTCTCAGATGTACGTCGCCTTGGATAAAAACGGCTGCTAAATGAAAGTGTAGAAACTGTAGTAAGATTTTTGGTGCACCTTTAACGGATATGTGACCAAAGAGCTCATTCAGACATGCAGTGCAGTTATCAACAGATTATTGGAGAGAAGCGCTAATATGAAAGGGGCTTAAAGGAAAAAGGAAATTCCAGAAAACATAAACAAATATGAGATAACCACATTAAAAAGTTACTTCACTTGAATTTTGTTATGAAGTAAATTCAATATCCTCGTGCAAAAAAAAGAAAAATCTTGTTTTTCACACAAGTTTATCCTTAAAAACAGTAATAAACCTGTAACTAGGGAACCTACTTGGCTGCCTCTAATCATAATGTCCTGTATGTAGCAGGCTCACAGACTCACAGTAAATGGCTTAGAGAAGCCGGCCTCCCTGTGTGCCTCCTCCAGACACGTCTCAGCTGAAGTCTGGCTGCTGCTGCTCTGCTCCTTGATGTGACTGTTGCTGATGAGCTCACTGGACTTCACTGGAGGTCTCACTGCTGGAAGGACTCGGGACTCCACACCGTTACTGCCACAGTCTGTACAAATACGATCAAATCACTGTGACAACTTGTAGCTTTCTCATGTTGGTTAAGTGTTTATAAAATGGTGTAATACCCTCTTATTAGTAACATTAGGACTGTTCATAGAGGTTACTTAAAGCACAGTAGGAACATTTAATCTACACTTAATAGAGCAGTGTAGATTTTATTCACATTGAAGATGTTGCCTGTGGCCCACATTTATCTTCAGCAGTTAGTAAGGTTTTGAAAACTATCATTCAGATTCTTCTTGAGGTTAAAATAAAGCCAATGAAACAGCAAAGTGCACTGGCAAGCTGGCAGTGTTACCTTGTGTGGGTTTAGAGGAGGAGCTGCTGTTAGCTGCACTTTTCACCTGTCCATCTCCTGCAGCAGCTGTCTTGCTCCCTTCTGGTCTGACAGGGCTGCTGTTCACCTGGATGGAGTATCCTCAGAATTAATACCTGCTCTATATATGACGCAAACACTGCACAAGTTCAGACCGATGCTGGGAATTCACCAGGCTGTCAGTAATTCTACATGTGCTTTTGAAGATAGTGTATCACGTTGACAACTACAAATCTACTATGTGACCTAACTGCTGTACAGGCTAGGAAACTAAAAAAGTTTACTAAGTGCCCTCTTCAGAATGCACTGATACCCAGGTTGTATTTATCAGGCCAATTCTAGTGAATCAAACAGTGCATGTTGGAGAAAACCCCTGATTCTTACCTGTTAGGAAGACCAGGACTACCATGACAAAAATCTAACAAAAGAATTGGTTTCAGAGTCACATTAACATCTACTCAGTCGTACATTTGCCAACCACTTAGATACTGTGCTATTTGGGTCAATATATAATTTCTGGACTTTTTGTAACATAGTTGACATTTTTGCTGTTTTCAGGCCTAAAATCAACATGGCCGCCTATAACCAAACACCACACAGCATTTTTACAGAAAGATTCTTCTGAATATTATATATACAATTGAGTAAAATTGAAAGTTATTTACAAAGATACTGTAGTACCACTGTCCACACTTGACTCACACACTACTTTATATTAAATAACTCAGAAAGCCTTGGAGTCTTTCCAGTCTTTTCTTCAGGAGGAAATGACATCATGTGGAGCAGGTCATGTGATCTGGAATTAACACACTTCCTTCAGAGGTGTGCAATTTGTTATTTTCCATACACAATTTGATATATTGCCAAAAAAGAAACATCCGTCATCATTATCTAAACTTAATAAAAAGAACACAATCAAAACTATTTCTGAATGACCTCATTATATTATTGTTTAGCTAATTAGAAGGTGGTTGGTATTAAATTCAGATGGTTATTTAGTTGACATTTCATTGATGTCCAGTCATTTTTATTAATAAGTGTTTGTTTACATAATAAATAAATATGTAATTTGTAAAGACATGATCATAATGAATAGAAAAACAGTTTTTTCTTTACTTTAAATAAACATGTATGCAACATATATTCCATGAACTTCAAAAGTCCCTCAATTATGTATTGACCCATCTGTTACAGCTGAAAGGGTATTAATGCATCCTTTGATTGGGCAGAAAACTGTGGCGCACTAATCATTACGTCACTGACTAAAATGGCTTAGTTACCATGGTAAATTCAGTGGTAGTGTTTCCGTTCATGAGTGGGGTGTGGTGACCGTTACTGCTGCTGTTGCCACTTTTCACCTCAGCTTTGACCTTAGCATGGAATAAACAGCACATTGGAGAAAGCGTCATGTTAGAAGGAAAAGATGGGGCTTGAAGAGGAAAGAGGTGTTTGCAGTAAGAGTTCGTGTCATGAAGCAGAACATGTAGAGGTAAAAAGAGATAAAAGACAACACTGAGGACTGAAGAAACATCATCATCATTTTTCAAATCAGATGTTTCTGGTTGGTGGTGGCTTGCACGACAAGTCTCCTGGGGTTTATATGGCATTCTGCAGGTCTTTTTTGGCTCCTGATGCCTCACCTTGGCAGCGTTGCTCTGTTGGCTGGGAGCAGAAGTGGTATTCTGGGCTACATCACTCTCTGCCACTGGCTTATCAGAGCAGCTGCTGGAGGTGGAGCCAACCTCTTCCTCTAATAGCATCCGCCTGGACATTTCCTCATCATACTCCTCTTTGGACTTTCTGAGGACAGCAGGAGAGTTAAACAACATTAGATGCTTGAATGTCATTCCTGAAAAGCCTGAACTGGTCTTACTGTGCAGCATTTAGCAGCCCACTTGGTAAGTTTAGTGGTTCACGCGTGATAAGAACCTCTGTAATCCAGAGGTAAGTTGGTACTAATGGCCGATCAGCTCTTGGCTGACAGCACAAATAAACCAGTAGAAATTAGAACAAGGCAGCTACGTCACGGAATTCCATGTGGTAACTACACTAAGGCCTGACTTGCTCACAGGCATCACCGGGAACCACGCACAGATCCTTGGATTTATTTCACACCTTACATTGCCTTAGTGGAGACACATGCAAAGCATTTATTAGATGATTTATTGAGTTGCAGAGGCAGACAGAGATGTTGTTATTGGGACTGTGTTTTGTCAGAGATTCTTTGAGGACTTTTATAGCAGGACTGACTGATATATTAAGAACATCGAAGCCCTTAACTGTAAATCAAGCCTGACATTATTACTGAACTGTTTGGCAGTGAGAGAAAAGCATTTCCACCAATTGTGCCATTTATGTAGCATCACCTATTTCACTAAGTCTTTATAATTTGAATATTTAATCTAACTAAGGATCTCTTACTTTGGTGTATTATGTTTTTTAACACAAACTCCCACATAAGCTACTGGATTTAAGTCATGTTAATGCACAATGAAAGTCAACTTGCAGAACTGAAACTTGCTTGAGATCAGCAGTATAAATCCATGACAGCAAACATTTAGTTGTCTTAATATTCTCAATATAAACTATCGTTGCATGGCAAAGCAGCTGCTTTAGTGAAAACAATTCCTTCATGGTGCATTCAGGTGCTTGTAGAGAAGCCAGCTGCAGAAAATTACATTAACAGATAATGCCACAGAATCCATCAAGGAAGAAAATCTGGTGGTTTAAACATGTTTGTGTCTGGGAGGCTCTGAAATTAGTTGATTTTCAGATCACATTTAAATTAACTGAAACCAGAAGTAGGATAATGCAGGGGTGATATACAGCCGAGGAAAGACAAAGGAGATAAAAACCCTATTTTTCTCAGTTGCTGGTTGAGTGTCAATCCCTACCGAAATTAGCCAGCCCCTAAGGAGCTTAGCCGCGGTCCCATTAGACTCAGTGTGTTCTACTTGGCCAGGCTGTCACTAGCAAAATCCCATTAGAGAGCAGGGATAGGAGCTGGGACACACCTGAGCACATACAGGCAACGGGTGCATTGAGAAAATGTGGAAATTTCAGAGCAGTATAATACAGAGGAAAAAAAATTACTGAATTAATGAATTGATTAAAAACATCACAAATAAATACACATATACTGACTGTAAGATGTTTTCAGGAATATTTTCCCATGTCATGCTGAGGTAATCGTGATATTTCAGCCAAAATACATGACACAAAACAAAAATCTATAATACTTTGGAAGAATAAAGCAGAAAAAGAGTCAAGTCACATAAGGATTAGATGTTATTTGACCCATAATTGTGACTCAGACCATCACAATTTGTGGATTATAATTTATTTTTCTACCTGTCTAGGTTACAGGACGTCTAAAACTAATGAAATCCTTGTTTCTACTTGTGGTTCTCATGCAGTGAAACCTCCAGCTATTGCAAACTATGTAAAGGCACCCTTTAAAAATCCTAAAATTGGTGACTTCTTATATTTTTGTGTACGCATAAGAGAGAGAAAGCTGGTGGGATAATTAAATAGAATGGAAGGAAGCAAGAGGGTAGAAGCAGCTCACTTGAGAACCTCCTGCAGGATCTTCATCTCTTGCTGCTGCAGCTCTGACATTACGTCCACACCATCAGTCAGACACTCAGGTAGAGCACCTACACACACACACACACACACACACACACACACACACACACACACACACACACACACACACACACACACACACACACACACACACACACACACACACACACACACACACACACACACACACACACACACACACACACACACACACACACACACAAAGGAATCTTACTCAGAGCGTCCACTCTGTGTGTTTAGATATTTGTACATATAGGTAGGTTAGGTTAATCCAGCCTACCGTTCCTTTCTTTAATGACCCTGAGAGCTTGAAGCTGCAGCTCCATGTTCTTCTGGATCATCAGTGAGCGAAACATCTGGAAGTCATCTGTAGCAAGGACTGGCTGGAACACCGTCTGAACAAAAAAACAAAAAAAACCCAAAACACAACCATATAATAATGGGATGACTGCATTACTTGAGTTTTTTTTTGAGAGACATTGTGAGTGTAGAGGAAGGGTGCAAACATGAAATAACCTAACTGTAAAGTGTCCTAAATTTATTGGACTATTTACAAAAAATAACTCGCTTTACTTATCTTGGATGCCAGTCATCATGGAGTACATTTACATACAGATTACATACGTGTATGATGTTGTACTGGACCCAGACCTTTTGTGGATGCATGTCTGTCTCATCAGTTCACAGTAAAACAATAGAGATGCTGACATATTTTAACATCCTCGTCTATAGTTTGGCAACAAGTTTGAAAGAATTCAGTTCTCCATTACAGAACTTTATCTGTAATGTTGTATTTTACTAACAGTGGTCTGAGCTTCCATGCTCATGTTGTGCCCCTTTGGATTAGGACAGGATGTTCCAACATGGCAGGCACTCAAGTCCCTACAAAAATGAAGCCATGTTTGCAAATACAGTGCTACTTAAGCCTAATCTTTGACCTTAACTTCCGCCCTCTAACCAAAGGTCCCATCCAGGCTAAAGCTTGGCAAGTGTTCCTGACCAACATTTACAGGTCAGTTAGCGTCTCAGTCCACACTCTTTTCCCTCCTCACAATTTCACTTCTCCCTTTGCTTGTGATAACCAAATCGAGATTAAACCCTGTTTCTTTGATTAAATTAATCACAGAGATGGTCCATTTACACTACAGCACGATCACTCATGTTTGTCCACGGTATCTCAGTTATCTACAGCTGTAAATCAAGTGATTCAATAATGTGGATGTGTTTTCTTTGTTGAAAAATTTTGACAAAAAAAGCATTTTGATATCATCATTATCAGCATATCTACTTTTTGCAGCAACTGGTCTTTTATCTGCCACCGAAAACCATGACAGAGAAGGCTGTCACTTATTACATAAACCAAATAAACGGTAATATTTCTGCATTACACATGCAGAATTTGCTGGTGCTGCATTGCAGTACAGCAAAAAAACATTTTAAACTTGATGTATGATGGGTAATGAGGGGTGTTTTAAAAATGAATATCTAGACTACTATGTGTATAACTCAACATTCATTAGCAGTACAGTTGATGACAGATGCAATCTTAAATATGCTTTCAACTAAAGAAATAAATGAAAGGAATTTATTCATTATTATTTTATTTTTTCATTATTTGTCTTGCATCTCTTTTCCATTAGCAAGAAAAATATTTTAAGGTAGTCACTTATTTTAATGCAGAGCTTGACAAAGTTTCTGGTATCTGGGAATCCAGTTGTCCATGGCAAAAATGCGACAGCAGCAGCTTCTTAAATAGTTTTTTTTTTTTTGTCCATCATTTCTGCATGGATAAATAGAAGTCCAAACCTCTCCGATAACAAACGAGCAACAAGCATACTGTTCATTTTTGTTTTAGGAGCCCTTGACCCTCTCTATTTATCTTAGAGGTAAATAATGAGATCCAAGTCTTCTGAGGATTGCATTGTAATCCAGATCTTTACCCCTGCCAATCTGGCACAGCCATGTTGATCAGTGCCAATTAAAATCTATAGGCAGACAATTAGCAACAAATCCTCTAACAGCTGAGATTTCTATAACTGACCAAATAGAAAGATTCTAGTGGTGAGCATGAACATATTACAGATTAATGTAACATTATCAAACTATGTAAAGTTATCAGGAGAGTGAATAAGAGGGAAGTCCTTTAGGATTTTTTAAGTAAAGTACTGAAGAACAAACGTCACCAAAACCATTGTAGATATTCTGCCACAATAATTACTGCTAAATAAACATACTGTGATGACAGACCATGATGGACTGCAACATTTGACTGAAATATTTTACACAGTTATGTGCAGGTATGAAAGCAGGAAGGAAAACTTCTGATGCGATAATTGCATTGCTGGGATTGAGGTGTGAACATTGCTTTGTGTAACATACAATCAGAAGAATGTTTTAGTAACACATCTAAAATAGGAGAGATCTAAGCTACAATTTTAGATCAGAATCAGAATAACTTAAACAATCCCCCCACAGTGAAATTGATTTGTAGCAGTTGTTCAAAGTGATTCATTTTCTTGCTTGTCAGCCAAACACTTTTGCCTTGAAGGAGGAACCTGAGAACAGACATGCTTGGCAACAGGTAAAAAGCAGTATAATGGGGCTTATGTAAGGGAATCCCATTCTCCAGGGATAGTTAACTGGCACGCTGGCCGTGTTGTGCAAACAGGGAGTTTAAAGTACCTGCAGAGTTTTGGACCTGGCAAAAGGAGAGGTGCACGCATCCAAAAACTGCTGCTCGTTGATGCCAACCTCCTGCATGTAATTCTCCAGGAGCTTCTCCACCTACAAGAGCAAAGCAGCTTACAGCAGTCCAGTCTGACAGGTCAGCAATATAAAACTGCAAATGAGTAATGTTGTCATGAGCCAATGCATGACAACCAGACACTCTGGATGAGTGTACAGCTTTGGGTTAGCATGTCTTATCCATGTGCACTCACCAGCTTCTTGTACTGCTGATGGATTTCTGTGTATGACAACTTATTTTCATCTTCATCATCGAAAACTGAAACAAATAACGACAAAAAATAGTAATCCTGGATTTTAATTATGTGTAGAGATGATGTTTGACAAACATATTCTAAGGCATCTTTATTTGTCGAGCTGTGTATGCTGTCTACGTGTTAAAATGCACACACAAAGTTAATAAACACCAACTGTTTGGCTGCTAAGTGTTGCTAGTTCTGTTGATGTTTCTTTAAATATGGGATGACTAGCTACTTCTGATTTCACCTGTGTTCTTTGTCTATGAAAAGGTAGCCAAGTTAAATTAATAGCTTGACTCTAAATCACACAATATGTGGAAACGATCAGATATAAATACAGCTAGCTTCGTCAACAACAACTACCACTTAGCGTTAGCTTAGCCACCGAGCTAACGGTGCACAGCTCCAGAGAGGCATTGTTTTCTCACATGCACAAGACTGAGAGCTTATTTTTTTTGTACCTGTGCATTTGTTTTCCATAAAGTCCGTGACAGGAATAACCCACTCAGGACTCCCCAGGTATCCCACGATGCTCTCCACCACCCACTCGCTGTCATCCTCAGCCATGTTGGCCGCAGCAGGGTAACGTTAGCAACGGTACGGCGGTGTTGTCGTTCAGGTCGGCGCGTCCTGCTCCGCTACAGCTCGAACACAGGCGGGCCGGACAGGTGGGAAAAGACATCTGGTTCACTGTCCTTCAAAGACGAGTCCCCATGAGTCCCTCCGGCGGCTTTGTCTGTCTCCTCTCCAGACGGGACGGGAGCGTCTCCGAGCAGAAATGCGCAGTCATGAATTTGAGAGTCGAAAGTGGTGACGCCTAATCGGTTGTCAGGGTAACCGTTACGTCAGCGCGCTGCCACGCAGGTAGCATCCAGCCTTCAGGAGGCTCCACTGCTGCCACTCAGATCACACGTTTGTTTCACTGTTTGATTCGTCCTAAAAAAAAAAAAAAAAAAAGACCTAAAAAAGACCTAAAACATTCTTTTTTTAATGTATTCAGTTTAAACCAAGATTAGATTCCAACAAAAAGCAATGCACTTATCACTTGCATGAGTTGTGTTGCCTTACAGGATGTTTATTATTATTATTATTATTATTATTATTATTATTATTATTATTATTATTATTATTATTATTATTATTTTAACCATTTTTTGCAGATAATACAAGTACACAAAATAAAGTTTAAATACAGTTATATATTCATTACAATCTAAATACTAGAAAAGCACTCAGAGAATTCAGTACTCCACCAAGGCTGTTCATTTCCCCATATAGAATTGTCAGAAATGCAGCATGTTTCGGCCAGGTAAAGTAATTTAATTGCTTAGTAATTTGATTATGTTGATTGGTTGTAGGTAGGTTGGGAGCTGACAGCATTACCACCCATTTAGGCATGTCTCACTGTGTTTGGGACCATGCGTTTGCAGCTGTGAGCTTAAGGAGTAAGTGTGGTGATATTGTGTTGTGTACAAAACCTATGGTTTATATTTTAAGGGGAGGGGTGTTACAGCCTGTGGTGGCCATGTGTGTTTGGAATTGGACTTTGCACAGCTTCTGTGTCTGGATGACTTGTGGGGAGGTGATTGACTACACCTGGCCGAAGTCTGAGCTCCAGATTACACCTGGAACTCATGAGGGGTGATTAACTTGGAGCTCCAGACCTGCTCCCAGTCCTGGTCCTCCCCGCCTCCTAACACATCGGATTGGTCCACCACGACTCCTCCTCTTAGAAGACCCCAGCAATCACCACACACTAGTACAGGGGTAGCCAGCACGGTGCCCGCGGGCGCCTGGTTACCCACAGAGACCATGTGAGTTGCCCGCAACACATGTTCTAAAAATAACACTAGTCACCATGAAATTCCTTATAAAAAATTAGTTGCTGTTCTTTTTAAATCAAAAATACTTACATTAATGCGGATTTCAAATTACAATATTTATGATAATTTTTTTAAAAAACAAAAACGTCTTCGGTGTAAATGAACTTTGACCTTGTCCGAGTCAAAGTTCACTGCGCATGTCAAACCACCACGTCACTCTTTGCTGCAGCGTCCGGACGCAAACACTGGGAAGCTAAATGTGGTTTTTACACCCCAAAACATGACAGAGAAGTGAAAGAGAAAACACTATTTTCACGATGACTGGGAGGAAGAGGTCTTTTTCACGACAGTGAAAGATAAATGTATGTGTCCTATTTGCTGGGCGACTATTGCACAATGTGGAGAGACGCTACTTTAGCCACCACAAAGCTTCCATGCTAACTAGCCACCTGCTAGCGCACATAGACTGGATGCGCACTACGGACAGAAAAGCCCGGGACTTAAAGGCATCTTTGGCATCTACTACGCAACGAAAAGTTTCTTCGTGGAGAAATGTAAATGTACCGTTAGAAAAGCTTGTTTTAGTTACGACGGACAGGGCTCCTCCATGACGGTCGCCATGCAGGCTCCATTGTACGATGCAGAGGTGATCCAGACTTCCCAACATTCCTACATTACCACTGCATCATTCACCAGCAGGACGTATGTATGTACAAAAGTGGCCGGATTTGATCATGTGATGACTCGTGTTGTGAAGATCATAAATGGCTCCAAAGCCAAACAACCAGGACATTGAAGGTGCTGCTGGAGGAGCTGCAGGCTGAACATGGTGACCTGTTACTACACAGAAACCCCATGGATCAGCAGGAGACCAGTTTTGCAGCGTTTTTTGTCACTGTTGGCCGAAATCAAAGAGTTGATGCAGTCCAAAGGGGAAGACACCTCGCTGCTTGAGGACACTGAATGGATTCTTGCCCTTGCATTTTTAACGGACATCACTGGGAAACTGAACCATCTGAACTGTGAGCTGCAAGGTAAAGGTAAGACACGATGAGCTCTGCAATGCCAGGCTTCCCACTAGCACACATTTACAGACAGAGAGAGAGGTAAAACATGTTGTCATTCAAAACACTGTGCCATTACACAAAAATGTGAAAAATAATTTGTTGAAAACGTTTAATGATTTGTTGTTATGATCTGTTAAAAATGTTGCAATGCTGGTGAAAAATGCTGGTGATCAGTACTAATGTGATAGGATTCATTTCAAAATGTGAAAGAGTTGATTTTTTTCTTACATAACTGATAATTTGTACAAACATGAGACAGAGTTCATGAATTGTTCAAAAATGTTACAAAGGTAGTAGTTTGTATAAATGAAGCATGATTTGATGACAGTTAATGATTTCCTAAAAATGTTAGAAGTGACAATTTGTACAGAAATGTAACTGGTGTGATTTTGAACAAAATGCTGCAAATATGCTGATTCATACAAAACTGCCAAGAAAGATATTTACAAAAGTTTCAGAGATGGGATACCCCTGACTTTTAAATATTGGAAGAGATTTCCATATGTGTGTGTGTGTGTGTGTGTGTGTGTGTGTGTGTGTGTGTGTGTGTGTGTGTGTGTGTGTGTGTGTGTGTGTTTCCTACCGTCATTGTTGTGGAAATCGTCGTGAATAATTATTGTAAGGAATAATTAACATAAATGTGATCAGACAGTCTTTTTACATATTATTTTCATTATTATTATTGTTTAAAGATGATGGCGCAAGTTTGCTATTGAGGAAGTTTGTATCAAACAAGATGCCCTTCATACTACTCAGTACCCTTGAAGTTGCTCTCAGGTTCAAAAAGGTTGGGGACCCCTGTACTAAGGATTACCTTCTGAGGTAAGCCACCCTGCTTCAATTAACAGCTTGTGTGGAAAAAAATGCCAAGTCGCTTGTATCTAAACAGACAAACGCATCCACACTGAGACACGAAAAGCTAAGATACTTATTTTTTATTAAGAGTAAAAACTTGAATGATTGGACAGTTCAGTAGAGTGCATTAACAAGGGTATTCAATAAATATACATTCCTTCTGTATCTTTAAAGGTATATAAGATTTCATTATTAGCATCATCTCTAGAAAGGCTTATAGCTACTGTGCACAGTTCGTAAAGGCAGGGCATGCAAACAGCAGTGATGCCAGAAAAAGTCAACAAAATAAAGGAAGGCAACATTAAAAAGCTTTTACGGTGAGTATTTAAAATGAACCCCTCAGTAATAGTGCTCCATTCTCCGAAATATTAGCTTATATTATCTTCCCGAAACCCATCTACCCTTCAGACCTCAAGAAAAATAGTATTTTTACACAGTTTTCACCAAGAAATTGCTCAGCTTTTTCTTTAAAATCCCTGGAGGGATGGACAGACATACAACGCAGAAGAAGTGATGCAGATAAATTTGTTTTTGCTTGGAATCTGTAATTAGCAAGTAGGAAACTGTAAACTGTTTGATTTCAAACCTTGGCATCTGTGTTCTCTGTGATCATAGCTAAAATAATCTGGAACCTTAACAATAATTGGAAAATAGTCACTGTTTTTCAAGATCAAAATAGTCTGAAAACAAATAATAGACCCTGGAAGGTGCATTAGCAGCATTCCTGCACTCCGTTTCACAATCATAGATAATAGCAGCGTAAACTAGTGAATCTGACTCCAGTCCAGCCGTCAGATTAGTGATACAATGAGGAGACATAGTGCTAAACATGTGGATGTTATTACTGAGATAATAACATACAATATATAATATTCATTCTGTATGCAGAAACTAATATATAGATGGAACTGGTAATTGTGTTAGTCCTATAGGATTATTATTATCAATGAATTAGTGGCTCATAAGGAGGGAGAAAGTGTTACGATACACACACAGCAGCAAAGGAAAGATTTTTTTTGTTTGTTTTGCATGTTAGTATTACATTATTCTTGCTTGAGAACATTGATGAAAATTCCAATTTTATATTAAATTTGAGCAAAATTACTAACATTCCTTTTTATATTTTAAATGAAGTGGCACACAGACATATGACAAATTAAAGGAAAAACCTTCATAAGGTGTTGGGCTACCACATACTGCCAGAGCAGATTCAGTGCATCATTATTTTGAGAAGTCTCTGGAAGGATGAACAACATTCTTTCAAAACTTATTCTCACACTGAATCCTTTCCATACTCATCAAACCATTCAGTGACCCCCCTTGTGACTTTTAGATTGTAGCATCCTGAAAGAGACCCCTCCCAACAGGATAAAATATTTCATCCTATAAAGGCGGTAACAACTTTGTATTGATTTCCAGGGAACATTCCCACTAAAGAAACAAGTGGACCAAAATTATACCAGCAAGAGTCACTAGATCTTCTCACTATAGGGGTCAAGGGCTTAGATTGTTTCCTTTAATTTGTCATCTGTGTGTATAATCAGTAAATAATGTGGATAAACTTGTACTTGATCAATGCTGACTATAAGAAATTAAATCATATTGCAACAGATCAGCCATCCAGGTCATAGTAATCCTGCAAGCTTCAGTAAAAAGCAAGTAGACTTCTCTTTAAGGTTCTTTTAAACATAAAAAAGAAGGTTTAGGGTACTGAAAGAACCAAAACTTTCTCTATTAGGTTGAATTCCATTTGCTTTTCATTGAAATTTGTAGAATTTTTCATGCCATCCTCTAGATGGCAGAAGTTATCCATAGTGATGAGCTTACAGCTGTGAAATGATGTGTCTCTGATTGACCATTTCTTTAATCTTTCACTACTATCAGTTATTTGGCTTCACACATTCTTGCTATATATAAGAAACATGTTTTGACAACATCTGTACAGTGGCTTAGATTCGACCTTCAGCACAAACAGGCCAGGCACAAATACTGTTTACATAAATGCTCTGAAAAGTGGTGAAACCCTGCATTATTTTAGGGCCACAGTTAATGAAGAGCTTTGTTAGATTAAGCTGTTGATTAATTGCTTAATTGTTTGTAATTTTTTCAAGCTCAAATTAGGTCCAAAAACTTACATATTGTTATCTTAGAAAGCCCCAAAAGACCAGCAAATATTAAAAACCGAGAAACTAGAAACAGGGAGTTTTTGGTGTTTTTGTTCTAAAAAATGACCAATCAGTAACCACCCATGTATTTTCTGTCAACCACAGTGACTGTCTGTAAATCTTTCTGCTTTTAGCTCCAGTTTCCTGACAGCATGACATTTTCAAATGTTCATCCTGTTGAATGAATTCAGACAAAACGTGCTGCTTTCACATTAAAGCACTAACCATAACAACCTGTATAACGTGGATAAAAACCTCACTATGTAGCTCTCTCTGGTAAAGTTCTCATGTTTGCTCCAAATATTGGCTCTGGAAGTTATAAAATACTTCTACATTATTATACACCCCACAAGCATCGTCGTTAAAAGTTGTAGCAAAACGTGTGTAAACTGACATGCAATCATTCAAAAGCAAGTGAAAGTTGCTACAATCATCTGAGTCCAGTGTAGATTAATTATTCTGCGCTCACAATCCTATAATTTTAGCTCGGCCTCTGCGTGGTAAAGGGAATATACGGTATAATCAGTCACAAGCATGACATTACAGGCCAAAATGTCCTTGAGGTTAAACTGCAACAACTGTCGAGCTCTGTTAAAAATTCATTGTATTGATTTGGCTGACAACAGAGACCCTCTGGCCCCTTCTTCTAACTGCTCCTTCAGTATTTGTTCGATAAGTCACAACATTGCATTTGGAAGGATATTATGGATAACCATTCTCTTCCTGCTCTTTTCCAAGATTTGTATGCGGAAGCAGCAATGATTATCTGTAAGGGTCCTTTCAGATCAATAGCCCCTTTTCCTCTAGGGGAAAAAACACCACACCTTTCTTTGATTTAAACAAGTGAAGGCTGTAGTTTTTTCAATAGCAGGGACTGATGGGGAATGCATGGCCACAGCACAACAGATGTATCATCTAATTCAATCACAGCCTCCGTAAAGAGACTCATTTTAATATGCACCATCCTGCGGTGGAGTGATGCATCCATTTGCAGCCGTTTCCTGGTACTTAAGGTAATGACAGTGAAACATGGTAGACACAATTTGATCAATGTCTTAGGGCCCCAGATCCCCTACTCTAAATGGGGTTGTTTCCAATACAAGAGTAGTAAAACCAGTGTTCAGGGTTTAACAGTTAATTGACAGGTCAGATAAGGTTGTCTGTTTCCATTAATGTCATTCAACTGGACTTTTCAAAAAGGACTTTCTGGTTGGTGTAGAGAGCTGAAGTTTAAGCGTTTTAATGTGCTGTAGCTCAGTCTGAATACAGCCAGAGATGCACATAACTATTTACATGAGGCCAAAGCTTTACCTACGGAGAGGCAATAAGAGATCTACCACAACTAAAGCTGTGTGGTAAATCTCAACTATTTGCAGAATATTTTTTATATTTGTTGTAGGAATTGTAGCAACACATGCTGCATCGCCTCTTCACAGGCATGCAGGTGTTATTCCCCCTTTTTAAGGGTGATAAATGACTGCCACAAATGGCTGAAGTGACATTTAATGCTCAGGCAATCAATATAGTTTCATGTGTTCCCTTTTCCATGAGAGACCTCAACAAGGACAGAAAAAAGATTAAATAAGTCGCAAGGTTGTAAGGTAATATTCGCATATAAATTAGTCATTCTTTATCCTTCATGAATCGCCAGAAGTGCCTGACTGCAAAGGAGCCTTTACTCTCCTCCGTAAGTTCTTCTGTGTCCTTGATCAAGTCCTGCAAACCTGATGACACTTAAATCCTCAAAGTTTTAGTTTTCTACAAAATGACAATAATAAAATGCTACAAAGATCCATTGATAGAAGTCCATTGCCCCTGGAGGACAGCAGTTCTCCAGATGCTGTTTGGTGAAAACAAACCCACAATGCTTTACAGTCACAGAGATCCGTTAAAGATCTCTCTGAAGCCGCTGCTCTCAGTGGACTGACTGGGTAGATCTGTTGGATTGTCGTGGTTGCTACCTTTGATTTGTACCTGTCCATCATCAAAGTGGCTCATTTTGACTTGACCCCTCTCTTGGTAACTGTCCACAATTGGCACAAGTCCATTGGCCAGGTCTTGGTGACTAACTTTACTTAGTCTGTCATCATGGTGTCTTGTTTTGTCTGATGTCTGTCTATCAACTTTGTGACGGTTCTTCATCGGTGCAGGTCTGTTATCATGCGGCCCTTTTCTGATAGGCACTGGTCCACTGTCTAGGTGGCTGGCTTTGAGTGGCACCCGCCTGTTCATCTGGTGCTTGTTGCAAGCAGGGATTTTATTAGCCTGCAGGGAGCAGGTGTAACTTGAAAACCAGTCCCGCTCGAATGCAGCCTGTAGCTGCTCCACCACTGTGGAGTTCCTCTCCTCGATGCCTTCTGGCTGACTGATCACAAGGCCGGCTCCTGCATTAAAGGTAAACTCGTTCCCCACCCAGTCAAGGTTACCTGTCAGGACAGACAAAAAGACACCAAACAGAGTCAACAAACAAGACAAAAACAACTTTGACTACTGAGTTTATCAGACCATCAGAGAACTCGGGGGATTATTCAAGGAATCTTATCAACCTTCAACAGCTCAATTCAGACAGGAAGTTGCTGAACAAACCTCTAATAACTCAACAGGGGTTTCTGCAGGAAACTTTTGTGTAGGCCAAAGTGACACTTTACACAAGTATTTACACTTCATTTATTATATTTTATTTAAAAACTTAGTTCATTTTGTGACAGAGAAATATTAGGGCTATTAGGTCCCAAACAGAGATCTACAGGTGCTGACTTTCAAAAATGGTGACATACACCCTTTTATAGCATCAAATAACTAATCAAAAACAAATATATCAGAAAAAAATGCAGCAACTGCAACTATTAAAAAAAAAAAAATCAAAAACTCTTTTCAATGCAATTATATGCAATGAGGGTTGCATAAAGTTGAAAAAAATCAAACACCATCACCTCTGATTAACATTCTATTTCTTGTTTGTGTCAATGATTCACAAAAATAGTGTAAAAAAAAAATACAATTTGTGGTAATAAATTGTCAGTGGATCTAAACTGTGGCTATAAATTGTGGAGTAGCTGCACCATATATGTTCTTATAACACCGAAATAGGAATTTTCAAATTACAGTTTGTGCATTGATTAAACAAATAAGATAGAAGTTAAGCTAGATGGTGAAAATGAACGCTTATTGGGTGTGTTGAGTGTATTTTTGACTTGCAGAGAGAGCCAGGTTCAGTGTTTCCTTCTGCCTAATTTCCCTTTTAGATATTGATCTTCTTAAAGAAGAACTGTTCCTTTAAATCCACTGAAAAGTAGATGTGCACGAAGTGAGCAGAGACATACGGTCCACAGTCATAAAGTCTAGTCAATGAGCTCACCTAAATAAATGGCTCTGTCTGTAACCATAAACCTGTTGTGGTTTATTCCCTGAACGGTGCCGTCCCTCTGCATTCTGGGGTTGAAGAACTTCTACACACATACACAAATACACACACAGTGATGCAGTAAGCATTGATAAAGTACATCTACAGAGTCGAAAATAGCTCACAGTGGCCTTCAACTCACAGCCTCCAGCGAGCAGTTGGCCTGCTCCATGCACAGACTCCTCAGGGACCAGATGAAGTTGAAAGTAAGTGGATGAGTCTTTTCCCAGAAACTTATCAGCAGACGGACCCGCACCTTCCTCAGGATCAGAGCCTCTCTTATGAGACCGTCGATACGAGACCAGTACCTTGGCACCAACAAAGACACAAACATGGGCACACAGCCAAAGGGATACGGAGTCTAATCGTCCAAATCAAAGCTGGGAATCTAAGCTTTTAATGATAACTGCCTGCTAAATCATTGTACAGCGGCCGAGCGGCCTCTAACCTGTGGGTCCTGCTGCCGAGGAGCGGCAGGTAGTCAGTAATGGAGATGTATATGAAATGTCGAGCCTCCTGGATGACCCTGGAAATGGCTTCCAGATCGGTGCTGCGATCTTTAGGGATGAAAACATCTGGCGAACTCTGTCAAAAGGAGGTAAGGCAGCAAAGATCGTTAGGAAGTGCTGTGGGTCAGAGGGTGCACAACAATGGATCCTTCTCTAAAGAAACAAACAAATAAGCTTGAGAGCAACAATTTTAATGACCAAAGTGACTCAAAGGAGTCTTTATATGCAGATTTACAGCAGTGATCATCAACACTGTTTACATTATCTCATCTCTCATCATCATCGTTCACCTAAATGACCATTAGAAAATGACTGTATTCCTTTTTCAACATATTCTCCTTTAACTTCAATGCACTTGGTCAACCGATGTTCAAGCTTCGGTATCTGTAGCAGAAGGTCACATCCTGAGACTCCAGAAACTCCTCAACAGCATGCATGACGTCTTCATCACTTTGAAAATGGCAACTAACCAAGTGGGATTTATGACATTTGAGTTTTTGTGGACAGTTACATAAGGCTTGATAGTATACAGTCAATGGGAGTGCCTTGTTTGTGGGTGAGGTCGGGCACTTTCTGAAATACGATCATACACCCCTTCATGGGTGATAGCAGTGACCTCTTTCAGCAGGGTAACGCTGCCTGTAAAAATTGTTCAGGGATGGTTTCTAGAACCATGACAAAGGTTTTCAAGGTGTTGATTTGACCTTCAAATTTTCCATAGCTCAGTCTGATGGAGCATCTGCACAGTAATAGGCAAGTGGTGTTAATGTTGTGGCTGATGGGTGTAAGTCTATATTTACAGTCTGCACATTTTAGGTTAGAGCTCCTTACTAAAAAACCTGAATATGCATGTCTGATTTCAGCTGTATTGTAGATAGTTTCTCACAACAGGCCTTTTTCACTCCAGAAATTTTGAGTTGTCATTCAGTAAAAGCACAGATGCAGCTGATGGTTCTGCTCCATTTAAAGGTCCTGCAGAGCCGAGGTGCATCCACACAGGTGTCTGCAGTTATTTTGCCTGATTAGACCTCCTCTGAGGACTATACAGATTGTGCTTCACTGACGTCACCCACACTCTCCTGCTGTACCTGTTAAAGTGGAAAAAATCACACCTTTGTCAGTCTAATCGATGACCTCACAGAAATCCCAACATAGAAGAACCCAGCTTCAACTGGAGCTGAGACTGCGCTCACTTCATATATATAGGATGGATGTTAGAGATGGGAAAGGTTTCTATGGTCTGTAAGTGACATCTGGCACTCAGACTGAAATATTTTACTGTGATAATAGCAACACCATGTGTTTTTAATTAGTGTTTAATCACTGGGAACAACAGTACTTGATTGGTGTGAGGCACTCAGATTTCTTTGTTTTTTTATCACAGTATTATGATGCATTCAATGTACCTCAGAACGAGGAAGTCAGATCTTGAAATTCCACCATTTCTCAAACTCCACACATTCATTGGACTCTGTTGTATTTCTATGAACAACATGTCCACAGACACGTAGTTCAGCTAACTAAAAAAACAGAAGCAGAAAATCTGGAAAAAGTACATTGTCTAATATTTTTTAACATTAAACTCCTTAGAAGTAGAGAAGCTGTATTAACTTTCATGTTACTGTGGAAACTACTATTTTGGAGGATGACATTAAATGCTGAGGTTGAGAAATCTTTCCTGAGTTGCTAAGTGGAGGAATTTTCTGTGATTCTTCCCAGTCAGGTATGGGAATTTCCAAATTTTGAGTTGCCATGAAATGCAGGTTTTGTTAACCTCCCAGTAGGATATCGATGCATTCAGATAGTTTCATTTTCCAGTCATAATTGCAAATTGAATGTTCATGTGAATGTTATTTACGAATCAGAAGCTCATAATTCCAATAATTCCAATATGCTGTGGCTGCATCATGAATCTGGTCAATCAGCAGAACTCCAAACACCTGTTTGTGACTCAGGCTGTGTCTAAAACAAAATGGAAGGAAAATTGGATTGTCTGTAGGGAGTGCACTACTTTCTAATCACATAATACAATTTGTGTCATTTTATTGAGGCAAACATTTACACACTTGTGAAACAGAAAAAAATAAATGTCAAATAAGAGTGTGCGCTCTTGTACAGTGAGTCATGAATGGGGTGATTTTAGCTCCAGTTCTGGTAAGTCATGATAGCGACTTATCAATAAAATATTGTGGAAGCTCAGCAGTGTGTGGGTTTTACCGTTTTCTTGCTGAATCATGAGAGTGAGTCAGTACACTGAGTCCTAGAGCTCTGAAACTAGTTCATTTCAACAGCCTGCGGTTGTTTATAATGTTATTAGTTACACATGTGCTTCTTGTGATGCCACATATTAAAATAATTTAGTGGCAGTAGTCCTTGAAGTGAAACATCTAAATGGAATGAGCCTTTCATTCACATGACTTATTACTTGTGTGCTTTTCATGATTGATTATGTCCAAATGGCAGAAATAATGACTGTTAGTTCCTCACATCTCAAACACAGAATGTCACATTTAAATTGTCTGTTCTTCACTGAAAAAGAAAATTCTTGGACCAACTTAATTTAATTGCTTCAGTTGTTTACAAGTTCATCCAAATAACACTAACAAGTAAGAGTAAATAGTTTACCTGAGATGTGTACCTAAATCACTTGAGTCCTTTCAAATGCTGCAATTTTGTTTTAGGGAAAGTCAGTGTTTCCAAGTTTTCCAACCTGAGTATTTGTTTTACTCAAATGTAAATTGTAAAACATGATTTTGTCATTAGACTTGCTGTTCTATACTCGGTGATACTAACAAAGATTGAATTACAGCAGAACATTTTGAAGAAACGTATATGTCAGATGCACAGTGCTAAAGAATAAATGAACCTAATTTTCACTCTTTGGCTGAAATTCAAATACAAAAGGGACAAAATGTAATTTCTAGTTGATAGAATCCATTAAACTGCCTCAACTAAATCAGAAAGATAAGAGAGATTTATGCAAAACTACTTCAACTGTAGTTGAAAAACACTTTTTGCAGTCTCACTTCAAATGAAATGAATTACACAAACAGTTAAACACTTAGTTTTATTGCATTTTAAATGCAATATACTTCAGAGTGGAAATAGAAGGAAAATGAAGGCTGATATCTAATGTATTTTGTGGTTGATTACTTGTGCCTATAAAGTATCGTTTTAGGTGACATATACAAACGAATGATTGCAGAATCAACAAGAAAAGCACTCAGACAGCGCAGTACTTCATCAAGGCTGCTCAGTCGTATCATTTCCGACAGCTGAAATCTTGAAAAATTTGTGGCAGAAATCACGGCAACATAGAATGTGGCCATTTAATATAGATGTACCCACAAACAAAATGACCTTGCGCTTAGCACATGTATGTTTTATGCATGTGTACATGATGTACGAATACCAAATTGTGTGAGCTAAAATATGTAGTGAGCAGCAGGAATTGATGGGACTCAGAAATTAACAATTTAATCAATTGTTCCTTGTATTAAGTGTTAATTATTAGTTATAGTTAAGTATTAATTAACTGATAAGTCCTGATAAGTCCGCAGCGGAGGATTTGTAGTAAGATCGCAATCATGTGATCATCAGCAGGCAGCTGACGTAGCATTCATTTGTTGTCATGGTTACAGCGACGCCGTGCCGCTATCTCACAATGATACAGACATCTTTAATAAATCCATGGATCCAGATTATAAGTCACATTACCACCAAAATCTAATCAGGTGGTCCTTGTGCCATTTCTGACTTTCCCTGATATTTTCATCCAAATCCGTTGGTCCGTTTTTGAGTAATGTTGTGCACAGGCAGACAGATTAACAGAAGGACAAATGTACGCCAATCGTCACATAACTACTTGGTGGAGTAATAATGAAGTCAAAAACTGGCAGCTGTCTACTGTTTTAAGTGATCTGTTTATGTCAAATATCTCTTTGAACATATTTTGGGGGCTTTTGCAATCCAAGCCTTTCCTTCTATAAGTGTCATGAACCTTGTCCTTCCACCATTATTTCAGACATTGTGCGGGCATTACTGTGAAAAAAAACAATCATTTTTTTCTCCTTTGCGTTAATGTAGAATACAAACTGAAGCTGTAATCGCCACTTACAGAGATGTAGGCCTGAGCTTTGGTGCTGTTAAACGTGAGCTCCAGTGGTTCGTCCCTGTTGTAGAGGGCAAACAGGCGCTTGGACCAGAAGGATGGGATGAAGTCTTTATACTGGAGCCCCCAGTAGAGGCTGAACACTCTGTGGAGGTCCAGAGCCAGACAGCTGCAGTCGTACACCACCACCCCCAGCTCCTTCCTCTGGAGAACAAACACAAACCTTTTAGAGAACCGGAAGCACAGAGATGGCAAACATTTACATCAGTATATTTGTAATTATCCTCGTGAGTGTTGTTTTTATTTCCACCATCATCAGCAAAAATCCTGCCCATCATCTCCATCTACGTTTCTCTCTGAGTCACATTAACCAGTTTTCTTATTTACACACTTACATTTTGTAAGTCTGAGCCAGTGGACCATTATTGAAATTGCTCTCTAATTAAATCTTATGTAAATCTGCAGAGTTGGACAGAAAATGACACCAGACTGTGTGAAAGATAACTAATAACTTCAACAGGAGGACTGAATTGAGATGATTTGTGAAGTTACAGATTGTATTGTTTTCTGCCGCAGCCTGTGCTAAAGTGTTTGTGTTTCACTGTGTGTCGTGGCGTGTTGTGGGTCTACGATACTGTGGCTAGAGATCTCCAGTCCATGCTGGCACTGCCGAAGTAGAAATGTTTCCTGTCGACCACCCAGAAGGACGAGTGGAGGTTGCCTTTGGTCAACGCTGTCATGTTCACATAGTGGACCTCAGCATCTAGAAATGAAAAGTGAGAGCGAAAGAGAGAACAAAAAAGAGATTAGATAAGAGACAGGAATAAATACAAAGCATGTGAGGCAAAGAGAAAGATAAAGATGGATGTGGCTGCAGGCGGAGACAGGATAAAGCAAGAAAATGAAACTCAAAACAGATGAAGGGAAAGAGACTGAAAGAAGTGACCAGAACAATGGGGCGCGAACAGATTAAACGAGCAGCACTAAGCCGCGGCATGTTTGGATGCAAACAGGCAGATTGTATGAAACAGTAAAAGTGAGAGCTGACAGTGTTTGGCGAGTATCTTGAGCTCAGTCGAGTCAATCATCCCACTGGAGATCTTCAGCTGGACTCCCTTGGCTTTCAGCCCCTGCAGCCTGGACAGCAGAGCTCTGCCCTGAGGGAGACACACCAACAGACCACGGCTGTCACATGAAATTCACTCTCTGTGGATTCAGATTAGACAGACTTCAGACTCAGTGCTTAGATTTCCTGTTTATTGTGGTACCATCACAAGTCATTTACGTGCTATTTTTGTGCTACATTTCCCACAGTGCACTTGTCCATAGACAGCTACTGTGATGTCTTGTCTCCTTTTTTTTGTAGAGTTTTGTTTTGATCAAGTATTTATACGGTGCCTATAAAAAGTACTCCAGGGTTGTGAGGTGCAGTCAGTGGTGAATCAGCACTTCTGGTTAAAACTAGACCATGAAGACGAAACAACACTCCGAACAACTCTGTGAAAAGGTTACTGAAAAGCATGAGTCAAGGGATGGAAACACAAAAATCCACGGAAAATCTCTTGGAGTACAGTTAAATCCATCATTAACCCTCCTGCTGTCCTCATTTACGGGCACCAAAAAATATTGTTTCCTTGTCTGAAAAAAATCCAAAAATTCAGCAAAAAAAATCCCCAAATTTCTGAAAATTTGCAAAACCTGCAGGAAGAAAATTCCAATAATTCTTTAAAAGTTTCCCTTGAAAATTTTACTTTAAAAAAATCCCCCAAATTTGTCAAGAAAATTCTTGTAAATATTTTCAAAAAATGAGTAAAAATCTTCCCCCAAAAAAATCTTTAAAATATCTAAAGTGATTCCATATATATCAGTGAAACTTCTAATATTTTCTTTAAGAACATTCACAAAAAATCAACCAAAATCCAGCGAAATTTGCTGGATTTTTATGTTATTTTTGTGGTGTTTTAGCATACTTTTGTGTCATTTTGTGCTGTTTTGTGTTATATCTTGTCATTTTAGCACCTCTCCATGTGATTTTATGTCTTTTTGTGCCATTTTTATCTCTTCGTCTATTTTTTTTTGCATTTTTTAGCTTCATTTTTGCATCTTCCTTGTCATTTTTCTGTTATTTACTAACCACATATAGTTAGACGAAGCTGACAGTAAAATGCTGCTTATAAGCTCTTAAAACCTAAAATCTAGTATAAAATATCACTCAGGGGTAACTTTTTTTTTGAGTGGAAGGAACGCTTTAGTTTGAGATTTTGATGTGGTTTTCATGGTATGTGTCTATACTTGGACTAAAGCAAGATTTTAAATGCAGGATCTTTATATATAATGAATACTGAATTAATGATTAAAGGATCTCAGTGCTTATTTCACCAATAATGATCATAATGGAGCAGACATAGAGAATAAGAAACTTCAGTCTCTGTGGGCTTGTTCTTGTTTTACCTGTCTGGCAGCAGGCTGGAAGCTGGACTCATAATCCGAGGAGTTGAGCAGCCACAGTGGGGAAACTATCTCTACCGCCCGGATGGCCTTGTCCAGTAAACTGTACAGTCCTGCTGACAGGGGGAGGTGGGAGGTGGCGTTGTCCAAGAAGGAGATGTCCTCTGGGATGTTCTCTACAAGCACTACTCTGTGGAAAACAGCAAGAACAAAAAACAGTAACTGCAAGGAGGAAAACATACATCGAAGCCGCCTTAAAGAAGACGGAAAAAGCCGCAAAAGCATCATTAGGCTCCACTATAGAGACCTGTTAATGGAAAAATGCAGGAGGAATTAATGCGGGGTTTATGGCCTCTCACAAAGCAATTATCTGTTTGCATTAGCGGTGGAATTATTATGAGATCTAGTGGCAGCGAAATTAGGTTGTATTTCTAGTTTCATACTGCCCCATGACAAATGATCCTTCTTCCTCTTTCTCTGAATCATTAACTTAATGAGAGAAATCAAGATTTCAGGGCCATACATGCCCTTGATTCCATCAAGTATCATTAAATCTCATATAGGTTGCCTGTAGCAAGGGCTGAGGATAATTGAAGACTGATGCGCAGAGTTGTCAGCAGGGCAGATTCTATTACTGTTAGTCAGGGGAAAATGACAGTTCTTTGCTGTATTCTTGCCAGTTTCTTATATACATGACTCTCTCTGCTATCACATGGTGCGATTTAATGTAATTCTCAGCAGTCTGGGGATTTAATGTGATCATCAGCAGTCTGGGGTAATATCATATACATACAATCATGCACAGAGGCAATAGAACTCTCCTGTATGTCAGATAATGTGGATTGCAAAGAGTATAATACAGCTCTGTTCTCCAAACACTCTACTTGAGAGTCTCTTACAACAAAACTGAAAGTTAAATCAGGGGAAAATGTTCTTACTGCTAGTTGTTTTGTATTTCAGTGTTTTCTGCATACCACTTTGGCAATCCTGAGACTCTCCGGTTTGTATTTGAGCAGAATGCTTTAAAAATGACAGGGGCATTAGCACTACAGTCGATAGTCTGAATTAACAGTGGCAGGTCTGGATCTGCAGGCTATTATCAAGCTCCAGCGCTCCCCACAATCTCCCTGCATCTGGCTAAGGCTATCGATTTCTGTCAGCTGGATCTAAAAACAAAACACAAACTGGAGAGAGGCTGTTCGGCGAGGGTGAACAGCTCAGATGTAGATTCTGCTGCACTTCAGTGGTTGGTTGAGTCTGTGGATGAAATGTGATGCAGGAAAGTAACAGAACCAGGAATTTATCCGTGTGATTCATGGACTACAATAAGATTACAGTAAAAATACAATCTTACTTGTCATTTTTGTGTCATTTACCCATTATTTTATGTCTTTTTGGGCCATTTTTGTGTTATATTCATGTCATTTTAACACCTCTCCATGTCACTTTTGTGTCTTTTTCGGTTACTTAAGCATCTTTTTTTTGTAATTTCTGTCTTTTTTTCTTTTTCTTGTGGTGTTTTTGCATCATTTTATGTCTTTTTGTGCCATTTTTGTGTCATTTTCATGTCATTTTAACAACTCTCCATGTCATTTTTGTGTCAAATTTGTGTTGTTTTAGCATCATTTTGTGTCTTTTTGTGTCATATTCATGTCATTGTAACACCTCTCCATGTCATTCTGTGTCTTTTTGTGCCCTTTTTGTGTCATTTTTATATCTGTCTATTTTTTTTCATCTTTTCAGCTTCATTTTTGCATCTTACTTGTTAGTTTTGGGTTATTTACACATCCTTTTACATCATTTTATGTCTTTTTCTGTCATTTGGTGTCATTTTTGTAGTGTTTTAGCATCCTGTTATGTCATTTTGTGCCGTTTTGTGTCATGTTCATGTAATTTTAACACCTCTCCATGTCATTTTGTGTCTTTTTGTGCCATTTTTGTTATTTACGCATCCTTTTGCATCATTATGTCTTTCTGTGCCATTTCTGTGTCATTTTCATGTCATTTTAACACCTGTCCATGTCATTTTTGTGTCTTTTTGTGTCATTTTGTGCTGTTTTGTGTCATATTCATGACATTTTAACTCCTCTCCGTGTCATTTTGTGTCTTTTTGTGCCATTTTTGTGTTATTTTTATTTTTTCTGTTTTGTGTCTTATTTATTAAACATCCTGTTCTGGAAAAGGATGATTTTTTTTTTAAGCATCCTTTCCCATAATTTTCTCATTTTATTGTGTCTTATTTAGTATTTCTAGTTATCTTTTATTGGGGTTTCATGTTATTTTATGTGATCTTTGCCCAAATAACGACATTATTACTCAGAAATTGATTGAATTAAGAATGAAATTTGCTGGTTGGTTGCCTGAAGATTTGGTTTATCCCTGAATAGTCATGTGTCATGATGCTACAGCCTAGTTAAAAATGAAAAACATAGTATTATGTCAGATTGTGTCATTTGTTCATTGCAAATTAGATTTCAAGCAGAGCGAGCTGTGATCTGAATCAGGGTTTGAGTAATTGACTGAGTCTCTCTGCTTGTGTTTCTGAATCACCTGCACAGCTGAAAATCATCCATCAAATCAGGACACTGCACCACTCTGCTCTCAGGCGGTTCAGATGGCTCATGTGGTAGTAATATTCAGTAGAGTTTGTTTTGTTTCTAGTCCTGCTCTCACTCTACACTCCCTTTTACCTGAGTAACTACCTGAAGGAAAAATAACAAAACAACAACTATTCCTCGTTGCATTTTCTACAGTCCAACAATAAATTCTTCAATCTATATTTTCCTCATCTGGAAGTGATGTCTGGTTTCCTACAGACAGTCTGAAGCAGAGTAACAGAATCTTTCGACCTTTCTGGTTCAGTATAACAAGCTTGTAATGAAATATTGACAGGCAGTGTTATCACTTCATAAAGCTGACAGCTGAACATCGACACTCCACCAGAACCCAATGAAACACTCTCTCATTTGTATTCTGCTCAGACAACAAATGAAATTCAAATATTCTCTCAGCTTTGGCTTTGGTCTTTCTTCATTCTGAGAGAAATATCTGGATCTGAAGCAGCTAAATGCTCAGTTAGTCTCTAGAATCGCCTGTATCCACTGTAAAACAAAACAAAACAAAACAAAACAAAACAAAAACAACAACCGGCAGAAAGACTGCAAAAAAAAACCTCAGCAAAAGATGGAATACCGTATACTCACTGTAAAGTATCTATATGATCCTTTTAGATCATTTAAATACAGTAAAACTGTATAATTTACAGTCAAACATTGTAAAAGAACAAATGATTACTTGTAAAAAGACAAAACGATACAGATTTTAGACATGGACAAAGTGAACAATTTTATTTTTGTTTATTTTTTTACGGTCAATGTGTAAATTAATAGTTTTCTTCTGTGATTTAAGTAGATGTTATATGTGATTTAATAAAAGGAAAATGTAAAAAAGACAGTGAAAAATCGTCATCATTTTTGAATCATTAATATAAATATCTGTAAAATAAAAAATACACATATATTTTTATAGTCATACATTTTAAAAGAACAATTTATTATTATTATCAGTTATTATTTTGTGAGCATTATGTACAGTTTTAGACAGTATACTTTTTTGTACGATCAACAGTTAATAATTTTTTTCCAGTGATTTTACCATATGTTATCTTCAATTTAATAAAACAAGGAAAATCTGTAAAATAAATTTTTACAAATGATCACACAAGATTTTTTTTCAAATAACATCAAATACCTGTAAAATAATGACAAATTTTCAGATTTAAATGTAGCAAAAATTTTGTAATTTTACAATCAAGTGATATAGTAGAATAAATACTGTTTGTTAAAATGCATATTTTGGATATGGATGTTATTTACAGTTTTGGCTTGTTACTTTTTTGTGGATAACATGTAGATTAATACTTTTTTTCTGTGATTTTACCAGACATTATCTGTAAATTAATGGAACAGGGAAAATCTGTAATGTATCAGTTAAAATTATCTGCCATTTTTAAAAATTATCACACATGATTTTAAAAATACAAGTGAAAAATTACATGTTTTGTTGTTCTGTTTTTTTTTTTTTTGTTGTTGTTTTTGTTTCTGTGATTTTACCAGACATTATCTGTAATTTAAAAAGACAAAAACAGTAAATTGTTCAGAAAATTGCAGTTTAACATCCAGTCTGGAATGATCAGAGTCCTTGTTTGTCTTTTACTTTCCATGAACCATTTGACTCAACAAGACTGATTAGTGCACATTTAAAATGAGCTCCTGCACTGCTGTAGCTGCCTTGTTGTGGTTGTGTTATTTGATTGTTGCTCTCAGCCAGATGATAAAATCTATTTTTGGTTCAAGCGTCGGCGCAGCAGTTTCACACACTGTTGCACTTTAAACCTAGTAGATGAAGCTGTGTTCATTTAATTCCCAAGTAAACTGTTTATTTGTTGATTCTGAGATAAGCTTATCATATTAAAGACTTATTTTGTTTGAAATTCATGGCTGCATTCAGAGTAATAAGAGCACAGGGCTGAGCCAAACACTGACAGCTCAGAGTCCATGGAGTGCTCGACTCAAGGGCACGCTGGTGGGATCGAGTGCTGCAGGTGATAATGTAGCGGCATCACATGGAGAGGCCGGCTGCCAGCTAACAGCTTGAAAAATGTGCTTTTGGTGCAAGCAAAGCAAAGTCAGGTTTTGGAAAGCTGCCACAGGTCAAACTGCAGAAACTGGCATCTTTGTGTGATCATAACGTGCTGATGTGTCGTGGAAACGGCGGTCAATGTGTTCGGTGAAGCAGAGTTTGGGATGATCACGAGGAAAGAGAGGGAGTTTTGTTTCTCCCGTCTGTCAGTCACAGAGCGAGCGAAATGAAAAGAAACCAAAACACTGAGCTGTGATGAAATTATAGAGAAGATTTACGCCACATGGTGCATTTGTTCTGTATAGATAAAACTAGGACAGCTGTAGCAAAAAATGGAAAAACAAAGATGAATGGAAAAGACTGAAGAGGAGGAGGAGGGGTAATGTTATTCTGAGAAGGATCCTCTCAGTCCACTGTAATGGCACTGAGCTGTGATGAATAGTGATTGTGACTCGTTCAAACAGCCGGACAGGGTTTGGTATTAAAGGTGGGGAAAGCGGGCAGGCGGTGGATGTTTCTTCCTACAGAGGATTCATTGATTTATGCAGACGATGTTTCTTCACTCACTCATGGGTGTGATTCAGCCTCAGCAGCTGAGCGGTGTAAACTTCACAGTGTGTGTGTACATACAAGAGGCAGGCGTCTGAATGTGGAATCTCTGGCACTGAATGGTAATGGATTTCTAACAGCACATCCAGGCAGGTGAGCACAGTTGGCTCACTCATTCCCAAAAAATAAGGATATATTTCACTCTGTTGCAGCGCTGCCAAGGCCGAGTCAATTTTAGCTGCTCTTCCTGGGGGATCCGGAGGCGTTCCCAGGCCAGATGAGATATATAATCCCTCCAGTAGGTTCTGGGTCTCCTCCCAGGTGGATGTGTTCAGAAAACCTCCAAAGGAAGTCTCCCTGGAGGATCCGAATCAGATGTCCAAACCACCTCAACTGGTTCCTTAAGAGGTGAAGCAGCAGCAGCTCTACTCTGATCTCCCTCCGGATGTCTGAGCTTCTCACCCTATCTCTAAGGCTGGGTTATGCTTTCTGCACAAACGTGCCACTTGGACATGAGACGCTTGGAAATCGTGTCATTTTACACTCCATGCGGCGTCTGCTCCCAAACTGCAGGGGGCAGTGTATCGTAAACACACTTCTACTCTAGTACTAAACTAGAGTAGAAGTTTTCCATTGTTTACATCACTTACAACATGGCATTTTACTGAATAGTTGCATTTCAGCAGTTAGTTTTAATTTCATGCCATGAACTATTCACAACCCGGTTGTCACGGTGATCTCTGTGTGATGAATCGTATAAATGACTGTATTGTAACTTCTGCTGCTCAGAGCTTCTGTTTTCTTGCCAGTTTTCTGCATGTCTCCGTCTACGCTGTTAGAAAAATTTGGAGGTGCTCAACATAGAAATTTTCCGCTTGAGAGGGGTCGTGTGAGGGGGCATGGTTGCCAAAATGACGTAATTCGTCCGCACCCAGCCACATGGACCTTGCAGATGCGTCAAGCATAAAACAAGCTTAAGGCCGAGCCCAGCCACCCTATGTAGGAAGCTCATTTCAGCTGCTTATATCTGCGATCTTGTTCTTTCAGTCGCTACCCAGAGCTCATGACCATAGGTGAGGGTTGGAATGTAGATGGATGGTAAATCGGACGTTCTCCTTGCGGCTCAGCTCCCTCTTCATCACAACGGTTCAGTACAACGCCCGCATTACTGCTGACACTGCACCAATCCGCCTGTCTATCTCTCACTCCATTTTCCCATCACTTGTGAACAAGATCCCGAGATACTTGAACTCCTTCACTTGGGAAGCAACTCCCCCTCAACCCGGAAAGAGCAACCCACCGGTTTCCAGCAGAGAACCGTTTCCAGTCTCGGACTTGGAGGTGCTGATCTGCATCCCTGCCGCTTCACACTCGGCTGCAAACCGCAGTTATAGTGCCAGTTACATATAGATGCCGATGAGTAAGTAGAATCAGAGTAAGAGCTCAGGTTCATGCTGGAAATCTCAGCGTCCCCGAGTCAGTTGGTGACATCTGATATAAATTATCCAGCCTTTCCTGAGCCGCCCTGAGCTCTGGGTGTACAGCAGCGAGGACATTAATATGACGATCACAGGAGCTGCTGTTCTGCTCGCTGCTCGCTGCTCGCTTCCATTTCATCCACCAAAAGACTGCTGTCAGAGTAAACACACTCAGGATGTAAATTTAGATTTCTTAATTAAATGCTATTTGTTTTAAAATGATCCACTGTGTTTAACGCTAATGAATGTGGACTACAAGTATTTATTTCGTTGCGTTGCTCCGTGCTGTTCTCCAATATTTTAACTGAATAATTTACCTTTTCCCATCAATACTACCTCACCTGCTGAGTCTGTATCGTATTCCATCTTGTTGCAGGTTACAGAGCCATGTAAAGCAGATATTTGATTACTTCAGCTGTCATTTCTTTGACTTGTCACACTGATTTTCTTTGCTCATTCTAGCAGTAGCTTTGCCAGCTTTGTGTTGCCACGTGCAAAGATGCATTTGAGGTTTTTGTAGTGTGACATTGCAGGAGCGGTGTGATCTCTGCTCTTTTTACACCTGATGTGTGTTTGTGATGCCTTTGTAGACTCTAATCCTTCCTCTGAATGCTGAGTTTCAGTAATTTTTCTTTGATGCTTCCCAGGTTTTTACATCCATATTTCTAGTTTCTGTAGCCAACTACTCTTCATTTCTACATTTTCTTTGCTGTTCAGCTTTGGAAAACCGATCATTGCTCATTGGTGTAACACTCGTTCCTACCAGTGCAGGATGTCAGCCCAGACTCCAGATTTAAACCTCCAGTATACTGTGACAAAAAGACAAATTTACCTGCTGCCATAGAGCTTGAATGTAACAGATGTTCATTTATTTGTCCTGAACTCCAGTTTAGTCGACTTGTAAAACAGATGTTTGTTAAATGGAGCTGACTTAAGTTGCACCACACACACTTACATGCAGATTAATACTAACTACAAAGTCGCACTAACTAAATACCAGAGTTGCACGTCAAACTGAACTTGCTACCTCAACTGATAAGACTAACGGTGGCCTTCTAGTAGAATAATATAAACTTTACACATTCATAAAGAGACTGAAGTAAAATCTCATTCGATGACTAAAATTCTACCTTTAAAACACTGAGCATAGCTCTTGTCATATGTTTAGATAGACTTAATTTACCTAATATTTTATAATATGTTTATTCAACATTTTTCTTTTGTGGGGGCTTTAAGAAACACCATAACATCTTAAGTCCAGAGTCTTTTCAGGCTAAATGTCACAGCAGGAGGGTGATGCGATGAATGAGTTATTTCAAAGCCATCAAGGTGTTTAGACAACAGACATTACATCTACAAAGTTGGAGACTTTTAGTTTAACAAATATGCAAACTACGGATGTCCGGTAATATCGGCCCAATGGTATCATCGGCCCAATATTGGCATAAAACACACACACACACACACACACACACACACACACACACACACACACACACACACACACACACACACACACACACACACACACACACACACACACACACACACACATATATAGTCAACATAGTTTTTTTTTTTTTTTGCCTATTATGAAAATTGATAAAATAATGCCTTGATATCGCTGGCATTTACCGGCACACAAATGATGACATCATCAAACTGCATTGTGAAGTGTGTAACCTAGTATACCACATATATCGGTATGGGTTGATATTGGAGTCAGAAATTGAGAGCTGGACAATATCGGCATGTCAGCTATTGGCAAAAAAGCCAATATTGGACATCCCTAATGGAAATCAAATAACAATAACACAATACCCTAATTATTTTCTGGTTCTGTTTACGCCTCACTAGGCAGATAGAGATTAGAATGGAATTACATCAGGCATATAAAACTCACTGTGTTAGACTCTGGAAAAGTTTAAATACTGTGAAATCTCCATGGATTATATATCATAGAAATAGCAAAAGCTGCTAATTAGGTGAGGAGCTACTAGTCTTAGTGGAGACTGTGGCTCCTGTTAGCAGTCCGCTAACTTTGGTGAGAAGCAATTTTGCAACTTGAGTCTTTGTGTATTGTGTGTTAAATGTGTGTGTTTAGAGGCATCGGTTTTGTTTAGTTAGTTTTGTGCATTAGTCACTTGTTTATTAGTTTCTGTTACTTGTGGTGAGTGTTAAGTTTGGCTAGGGAGTATAGTTTAGCTAGATTAAATACTCTGTTGGCCTTTGTTTGGGTTTTATTTTGTTCTTTGATTTGGCAACACCCACCAGTCTTGTTTTGTTTGATCACTGTTTTGTTTAATTTGCTGCTGAGCAATAGATTGCTTTACCCAAACCCATAACATCTGGATATTTTTGTTGCATCCAGCTGACCCTAGAGGTTGGACCATAACACAGGTTGATAGAACCCATAGAAGTAAGGCAACTTCCACAAAGCAGACCAATGGGATTTATTTGAAATAGTACTTCAACTAGAGCTCAAATACACTTTTTACAGTGTAGCTTAATCCTAAATAACTGCATTGCATCATGTAGCTTCATCTTGCTTTCTATATTTAAAAAAAAAATCATTTCTCTTTAATGTCTGTTCAGTAAAATAGGAGAAGCTGCCTGAATACCGACAGAAAGAAGCACATTTACACTGAACAGGGTTTTCAAACGTTGTATCCAGAAGCGACCGTCTGCTTCACAGATTTCGGGGATGAGTCAAGTCTGGTTCTCGGAGCATCATTTCTGCCCTTCAACAAAGTAGCTGTAGATCAATACTAACGGTCTTATCAGCCCTCTGACACCAGGCAATTACACATGTACACCAGGGATGCATCAGACTGCTGGCTCTTTGGATACGATCAGAGGAGAGGGTTTGAAATGCGACCAGTTTGCTCCAACAACCAAGAAATGCAGGCTGAAGAGGCTGAAATTAAGTGTATCTGTGTAGCCACACACAAAAAACTACTATAATCATCACTAAGGGAAATGTTTTCTGTTTTTCTATGCAGACACACAGTTTGAAACGACCTTTGTAAGGTCTCTTGTTCTTGAGTTCCTGATTAGCATCATTCATTATGCAAACAAAACCAAGATTAAAAGGAAATCTGCACAACAAAACAACCAGCTGACATGTTTAAATTACAAACAAAAAAAGTTGCTGAGTCATTATTTGGGAAGCTAAAAGGCTCAGAAAACTTTTTTTTTTAAAATGTTGGGGCAGTAATGGCTTTAAAGCAGAAAAGGCCGGTCTGATGTGTTTAGATTATTCAGGAGTCTTGATTTGCTGGATTATTTTTCAGACTGAAATGCCAACGTCTGAAAAGGTCTTTAAATGCTTTGGCTTTGATGAATTACAAGCACCTTTAGGAATTTCCACTGCACCGCCTCAGTATTGGATCACCTTCTCTATTTTGAACCTGCTTTGAGCAAAAATGCTTCATGAAATCATTAATTACACACCTCACAGTGCTGTCAGATGATGCATGTCACAATACAAACCGGTGGAAATCTGACACTCATTTCTGGAACTGATGAATCTATTCATCTCTCAACCCCAGATCCACCATGACACTCTGTTCTCCTGCCTCCATCTGGATCACCGTCCCTCAGTCATCATCCCTCCCGCCGCCTCATTTCTATCCCTCATTCTTCCCCCGAGCTTTAAGGGTCCTTCAGAGGAGAAGAGGAGTCCGATTCGGCTTTACAAGTCGGGATTGCACTTTTCATCCCTAAGTGGAAGAGAGGGATGAATGGTGGAGTTCTCTGAAAGCTTGCTCATGGCTGGTTTAAGGAAAAGAGGGAGAGAGTGGATGGACAAAGGAAGGGAGAGGAGGGGGAAGTAATTCAAGGCTGAATGTTAAATTGAATGATAAGAGTCTAATGGAGGGGAACCAGTAGGAAGTGGAGAAGAGAACAGGACTGCTGCATCAGCTGCTTTCTCTCTGGACTAGCAGGACACGCTGCTGTGGTTTTATGTCTGGGGATCCATATCCTTTAAACTTTCTAAAGTCTGGTTTAGAGGAACTTTCAGAACAACCTGGTAATCAGTTCAGGATCAGATTTGTTCTGTCCTGATTTACCAAAATGAATAATAGGGATGGTTGGACAGTTGACTGGAGCTGCTGTATAGTTTATAAACACTGGAAGCTGGTGGAATAAATGAACAACTAAAGGCTCAGTATTCCCCACAAATGAAAATAAAGGAGATAAAGGAAATACAAGTTTACTTCACAGAAGCTGCTCACAGCAAAAGTCCCAAATCATGTCCATTATTGTCTCAAAAACTTGTATATTACAGTTAATTTTGCTCCACTGCTCTGCTTTACACACTGAAACCCCAATAAGTAAAAAAAAGAATTCTAAATTATTTCTCCCATTTGGTTATATCTGCTGCAATGAAGACATTTTGAATCATTTTGAATCAGCAAAAAACAAACTGTAATTTAAAAGTTGTTTAAGGCTGCGGTTGATGTAACTTTTTATAGAGTATTTCTATCCTATTTACCTCTATTAATTCAAACCAGACCTCTTATGCATTTATGGCTCATTATTAAGACTTATTTCATCTTGATGGTGTAAATTAACAAGGTAAATTTATTAAACTATTGCACTTATGTACAATTCTAAGGGACTTGTACTTGGGTATATTAATTTTATGCAACTTTTTACTTAAAATTTGTCATAGGGTGGTTTTATTTTTATTAAATCAACTACAAATATTGTTATTTTACACATATTTTCCATTCTTTTTAAAATGTATTTAGTATTTTCACAGTTTTTGAATATAGCAGTATTCCACTTACATACTTTACATAGTTTTCGGCACACTTGCTGTCTTTTTTTTTTCACAGATTTTTTGTTTGTTTTTACAGTCAGCATTTTAGGTATTACAGTGAGCAAGATACTGCGATGTAGAATGAGATTTGGGGTAGCCATGGCCCCCTCTGGTCCCCCCTTGAAGGCGCTTCTGCATTTCAGAGGGGAATATTGTACTTTTCATTTCTGTACATTTATCTGACAGCTTATCTGACCAGACTTTAAAAATCTATCATGGTACTATAATTAATGATAGAACACATAATGAGTTGTTATACAGCAAAATAAGCCACCAGACATCATATAAAATATGTAAAATCAGCTCTAAATCAGTAAGATTTAATATGTAAATGCTGCTTCCATGTTAATGCGTCTGTAACAATAATCCAGTAATCCAACCTATAAAAACAGAACAATAACAGAGCCCATTTTGGTGAATATTTAATGCATTTACCTTTAACTTTTGGTACATTTTGTTGGTAATATGTAGTTCATTTTAAGTAAAGTTTGTAGTAGAAGACATTTGCTCTTAACAGAGTACTTTTAAACTGTGGTATTACTACTTGTACTCAAAGATTTGAGTGTTTCCTCTAAGACTGCAGGCAGTGAGCCACGTAGGATGAAATTTGTAAGTTAATGAGTAATTTTAACATTAATACAGTAGATATACAGTAGTTGTAAGTAGTAGCAGTAGTAGGAGATGTCCAGAATAAATAACAAAACATCTACGTTACACAAACTGACTTTTCTGTCATTTTTGCCTTTTTTCTTGTGAAATATTTGATGTTTTCACCATTTCAGCCCTCAAAAAATGCTTTACATTAAATATTCTAAAACAAAATCACACTTTGGAGGAACTGTTCTTAATTCTGTCCACAAAAAGGGCACAACTTTTTAGGAAATTGAACTTTATGTTCGTGGTTCTTCGGTTCTCACCTGCAGTTCCTGCTACAGTTGTCCTCCGTGATTCCATCCTCGTCTTCGCCCCAGATGTCCACGGCAGAGAAGATGAGCGCCACCAGCACAGCGAAGCAGCACACCAAGGCAAAGATCACGATGCACTTCTGCTGAGACTGCAAGAAGCAGAAAGGAAAACAGCATTGATTACCAAGGTTGTGTTTTCTGCTCTTCAACTCCGCCGTAGAAACGAGGCCAAAGTTCCCCAACCTTGGCTCCCATTAGCTGGCCGGCTGACAGAACTGATTTACTGCACAGATCAGCAGGTCAGAACATGATCGAGGAGAATTTAACGCAAACGAGACGAAGGTTTGACCTCAGAAGCTTTCAGAACATGAAGCAGGAATGAGAAGACAGAAGAGCAAGTAGAAAGCAACGGGAGAGGTAGGAACGAGAGGTAAAAGAGCAATTTTAGGTTTTGTTGTTATTTTTAGCCATTAAAATAGCATGTTTTGATAAAATCCAAGGGATCCCATATGGCTAAGAAGGAAGTCAGGGTCACCATGTTCTATAAGGGCAACACAGATGTGAAGGAGAATGAAACCAGCTGTTCCTGCTCACATCAGGAACAGCTGCTTTTAGAGGATAGTTGATGGGCTGTTAGATTTTATGAAGGTATAGCGGTCGAATAAGATGTACTGTATATTTAACACATGCTTTTATCAAATTATACAGCAGCTAATGTCATCATACTGTGGGTTTTATCTCAGTGTTAATGGCTAAAATGTTAGATTTTATGAAGGTATAGCTGTCTAATAAGATGTACTGTATATTTAACACATGTATTTATTAGATATTGTTTTGTGTCAATGTGAAAACAGAAAATTACTTGATTAAAATCTTAGAATTTGATCAACAGCGGTTAATGTCATGATACTGTGGGGTCTTTTTGCAGTAATTATTGTGAAATGTTAGATTTTTATGGAGGTACAGTTGTCAAATATGAGGTGCTGTATATTTAACACATGCATGTTCTATATTTATCATGTCTATGAAAGCACAGACTTGATTAATTAACAGTTCATGTTATTATAATGATGCTTTTTAATGAAATTTGCCAAATGTAAGGAAAGGGGTGTCAAACTCAGTTCAGGGGCCAAATTCAACCCAATTTGATCACAAGTAGACTGGACCATGAAATCACAGCATAATAATTGATAAATAACCACAGCTCCAAATGTTTCCTTTGTTTTAGTGCAAAAAAGTACATTCTGAAAATGTTCACATTAAAGGAATTATTGTTCTACAAAACATCATGAACAACCTGAAATTTCTTAAGATATAAAAGTTAAATTTCAACAATATTATGCCTCAGTTTATCATTTACACATTAAAACCTACAGATCACAGAGTGTCTACAAAGGAACACAACATTTAGTCACAGGTGTCTGGAACTGAAAAATATAGTATTTTACTTTAAAAAAGACAAAAAACAAAGACAAAATATTACAAAAATTAGACACAAACAACAAAACCGAGAAACAAAATGACAAAAAAATTAGACAAACGACACGAAACAAAACAAAAAAGAGACAAAAAATTTGATTAAAAAGTTGCAGTGACGAAAAAAATGTACAAACGAGACAAAAAATGACAAAATCATGAATCATAATGACAAACACGATGCACAAAACAATGAATAAAGCAAAACACAGTGACAAAAATGAGACAACAAACCCAAGGGAGACAAAAATGAAACACAAAACGACAAAAACGAGAAACAAAACGGCAAAAGTGTGACACAAATGACAAAAGTCAGACAAAAAAAAGAAAAAAACAAAAATATTTCAAAATATTAGAAAAATGAGACACAAAATGACAAAAGAACAATGAACAATCTAGTATTTTACTTTATGATCTAAACAACTTGTCATGGTCTAGAAATTATTTTAAATGTATAGTTTTACTAATTTACAAATTGCAGTTAATGTCTTCTCTGTAATTTTTACACTTTGCGGGCCGGATTGGACCCTCTGGAGGACCGTTTTTGGCCCACGGGCCGCATGTTTGACACTCCTGTTCTACGGCTTCATTAGAAAATATCACATTCCGTATTGGGAGTTCTCTGTATGCTAATCTGCTCTATGCAGAGATTGCTTTGCCAAAATGTTGTTTTGAAAAGAAAATGCAATATTCGAAACTCCTCATCCAAACAGCCCCTCTGGGTGTGAAACTACTCTGAAAAAGGGGAACACTATCCATTATTGTTGACAGGTGGAGGGGGGAGTGTTCCTGTTTCTTAGACTGCAAATATTTCCTCTGGGATTTGTGGACCTTTGGAGGACCTGGTGGCAAAGACAGAAAATAACTGTGCAAAGGTGTCTGTTGTGCTGCGTTATAAACATCCCTGCACCGCCCTAACAAAGATATAAATATAAAATACCTCAACTGGAGGCTGCAGCAGATAAATGAACCACTTTCTGCTTCTACTGCAGTTTTAAACTATCAAACTGTAGAAATACACAAACCTCAGACACTGCAGGATACAAATTGATTCAGGGATTCTGATGAACATTAGAAAATAAATGAGTTTATGCTGCACATCCTTTTTTTATTATTGTGATTAATTTGACTCATTTTATGGTGACATTTGTTCATGTCGCATCACCTTTTCGTGATTAATTCCACATGTGATTGTCCTTTGGAAGTTTGTGTTGAGGAGAGAGGGCTGTGGATGGCTTTCAAACTGGAAAATGGAATAAATGGAATTCAGTCGCTACTGTTTGTCACTTACAAACCTCTCAGACAGTTGTCTTTGCATCAAAAATGCACTTAAAAGATTACTTACACATTACTGAGAACTGGAAGCGTTACAGCATGTAGAGCTATTTGACATGAAGAGTCTTTTTCACTAAAATTACATTACAGAAAATAGAGAACCACTCCTTAAGTGCATGGATTTTTCTCCTTTATGTCACAGAAAGCATCAGAAATACTTCAGTGTGCTTCACCAGGCTTTATGTTTTTCATTGGCATAGAGCATAAAATAAAGTTAACCCTCCTGTTGTCCTCATTTATGGGCACCAGAAAATATTGTTTCCTTGTCTGAAAAAAATCCAAAAATTGCAAAAAAAAATTCCCCAAATTTCTGAAAATTTGCAAAACCTTCAGGAAGAAAATTTCAATAATTCATTACAAGTTTCCCTTAAAAGTTTTATTTTTTTTAAAAATGTGGCAAGAAAATTCTTGTAAATATTTTTTAAAAATTAGTAAAAATCTTCAAAAAAATTCCTAAAAATATCTAGCGAAATTTGCTGGATTTTCGTTGATTGTTTTTGTGAATGTTCTTAAGAAACATTTTTAACATTTCTTTTTTTCCACCAGAAATGTTCAAAAAGTTCCCAAAAATGTTTAAAATGTGGACATCAGAAGTTTCACTGTGGAAATATATTTTTTTTCACATTTTCAAACTTTAAAACGGGTCAATTTTGACCCGCAGGACGACACGAGGGTTAAGTGGTATGAAGTTGTTTTTTTCTAAAATCTCTTTAGGTGACTCCAAAAATGCCTCTATGCAGGAAACAAACCAGATTTATCTTGTTTTTTAATGCTATATTTAAGTGAACTCCAGGAGTGAGACCCTACAACAGAGGACAGCAGCTATTGTATCTCAGGACCTCCTCACTCTGATGTACAGTTCATGTGACCCACTTACTGGGAAACGCCCCGACAATTTGTAAAACAATAACAAACGTTTCCTGATCCTTTAAACCCACCAGAAGAGCCAAAACTAATTATCCTTGAACACAGCAGATCATTAGCACAGTCATTATCCTCTGAGACAAATCTCACATCATACACCATCGACCTCCATGAGCCACACAAACACGAAGCCTTGGTGCATTTTACAGTGTTTATTGAAGCTAAAGAGATTCATGCCCATAGGTCCTCACGTGGGAATTAAATTAATCTACTATCCAGTCAATGGAGCTGCTTCACTGAGCCAAACAGACACTATCTGATATTCAGCTTCACACTCTCACAACTATCAGCCTGAGCTGATGTCTGACAGGGGAGAAGTGTTTTCTATTTGCTCACAGTGAAGGTGGGTGGAAATTTATACTTGTTCCATATATGCAGCCACAACCCACTCTCAGTCCTCTGTGTCTCATGCTGCACTCTAAAAAAAAAAAAAAATCCATAAAAAAACTTGAAAATCTGGTAGCAATGGTCCCAAATAAATATGGTTAAAAATGGTGGAATACTGTAGTGTCCAAAAACAGCAAAAATGGTGAAAATAACAGCAAATATCTGTAAAATAAAACAATTTTATCTGGGTTAAATCCAGTGAAACAGAGTAAATGTACACATTGTACAACAATAAATTAGTATTCATAAAAAAATCTATATTTTGATGTGGACATTATGTACAGCTTTGGTATGATGTTTATAAAATTAAGTTTTTCTGTGATTTTAGTACATATTATCTGTAATTTTACAGAACAGGTAAAAAAAAATCTACACGATAACAATTAAAAATAATTCACCAGATTTAATCCTTAATATTGTCAAATAACAATGTCTGCTAAATAACTATTTTTTTTTTGCTATTAAATGAGATTTTAAAAATTGCTTAAATTTACAGTTAAAGTGTATTTAAAAAATAAAAAAGAACTTCTAAAAAACACAAAAATACTGGCTTTTGATGAAGACATTATTTACAATTTTGGCCTGATTTTTTTAAAAGTCAACATGTAAATAATTTTGATTGTAATAGATATCTCAAATGTAAAAAAAAAAGTAAAAAATAATTTTCCATTTGAGTCCTTAATATACATAAATGTTCTTTAAAAAAACAGCAAATATCTGTAAAACAACTATATTTGTTGATGATTAAATGAGATTAAAAATATTACTGTAATTCACGGCTAAACTGTGCTAAAGAAATAAAAAAATTATTAATAATACTTCCTTTCTTTGATTTTAATAGATCTTTAATGTAACAAAACAGTAAAATATATTTACCATTTTAATCTTTAATATACATAAATGTTCATTAAAATAACAAAAATTATCTGTAAAATGCTTACATTTTTTGCTGATTAAATGAGGTTTTAAAAATTATGCAATTTCACCAGTTAAACTGTATTTAAAAAATAAACAAGAACTATTAAAAGTGCAAAAACACTGACTTTTGATGCAAACATGAAATAATTCTTACTTTCTTTGATTTTGTCTAAGTCCTTAATGTACATAAACCTTCTTTCAAATTACAACAATTATCTGTAAAATACCAAAATATTTTTGCTGATTAATTGAGGTTAAAAATGATGTAATTTCAGAGTTAAACTGTGTTAAAAAAAAAAAAAAAAAACAACTTTAAAAAAACAAAATGTACTGACTTTTGATGTAATAAATTATTTACATTTTGGCCTGAAATAATACTTCCTTTGTTTGATTTTACTATATATATCTTTAATGCAACAAAACAGTAAAGATATCTAAAAATGATTTACCATTTTAATCCTTAATATACATAAATGTTCTTTCAAATAACAGCATATATCTGTAAAATAATTATATTTTTGCTGATTTGAATACATTAAAAACAATGCAATTTCATGGTCAAACATAAAAAATGAATAAATTGCTTTTCATAAAAATACAGGTTTTTACGGTTCACATGTTAATACTGTTTTCTGTGAGTTGTTTGTAATTTAACAGAACGGGGAAAATTGTTTTAAAACATCAGATTTTTACAGTGTGGCTGTAAAAGCTGTTTGTGATGGTGACAGTAGTAGGAAGGTTAAAGTGAACGACGTCCTGACCATAAGGTCTCACATCTGCAGACTTGATTGAAAAAACGAAGACCAGAGGGAGAAAAAATAATCGTTCCTCTCTACCTCTGCTCTTACTAAAAGCACACTCAGCACTCGCAGGGTAAATGGAGGTCAGAGCCAGACTGTCACTCATCTGCTGGACCTTTTACCAGATGTTCTGCTACAGCAGCAATTATAGATGAAGGTCCACCTTAAGCACTGCCAGCGTCTCGTATTTCAGGTGTTGGTCGACCAGCTGCTGCGTTCACATGCGGTCAGATGTGTGTGTGCATAATGACAGATATATGAAGAGGTCAAACTCAAAGTGTGCACCAGGGATGGTGTTATCTGACACCGGAGCATGGCTACGGATCAATACACCTCCAGTTACAGGAAGGAATCTGCACCAGAGCAGCTGTGTAGGAATAGTAAGATGAAAAGGTAAAGGTGGCAGTGATTTAGCTTCACCCTCCTGTTGTCCTCATTTACAGGCACCAAAAAATATTGTTTCCTTGTCTGAAAAAAAATCCAAAAAATCTGCAAAAAAATTCCCCAAATTTCTGAAAATTTGCAAAAACTTCAGGAAGAAAATTCCAATAATTCCTTAAAAGTCTCCCTTAAAAGTTTTAATTTAAAAAAATCCCCCAAATTTCGCAAGAAAATTCTTGTAAATATTTTCAAAAAATGAGTAAAAATCTTGCCAAAAAATCCTAAAAATATCAAAAGTGATTACATATACATCAGTAAAACTTCTAATATTTTTTTTCCCACCAAAAAATGTTCAAAGATTTATCAAAAATGTTGAAAATATGGACATCAGAAGTTTCACTGTGAAAATATATTTTTTCTCCACATTTTCAAACTTTAAAACTGGTCAATTTTGACCCGCAGGACGACACGAGGGTTAATAAGACAGAGTTGACTTGTGCCTCCAAATCTCCAAAAACATATTCATACCCTTACCTCTGATGGAATCTATCAATTCCACCTCAACATATTTGAGAGAAATCGTATTTTGCCTCTCAAAGCACAAAAAAAACCACGTAGGAAGCAGTATTGAATGAGACTATTTGGTGAAGTTCCACTGATAATGTTTCACTGCATGTGTGGTCTGCAGGTTATAGAGAGAAATCTGAAAATAAAGGAGATTGCTGTTGAATTTTGTGAGCAACACAAACAAGAATGCTTTTATCTCTATTGTAGGTGCAAGCAGAAAATGCCGGGAGCAGAGTAAAATAGAGAAAAGCACAGTAGTGTGGCGATTTGTTTAACAGACAGAAGTAGCACAGAAATACATCCATTATACACAAACACAGCTCCATTTCTCCATGAACTGTGGGGAAAAGAAAGAAAGACGTGATGACACTCGGGTTATAGCCTGTTTAAAAAATGAATAGCAGATGGGACAAAGGTATCTAGATAAAGGTATTTATAGGTGGGTTTCCACTGCTAATGTAACTCTGAGTGCACCAAAATGACTAAAAGAAAGTTCTATAAGCATGTAGGGAATCAACCCAGTCTCCACAAAATGACATTTTTACACAACTAAACTGCACTTTCTAAGAGGGTAGAGCAGAATGTGTTACGCTGGATATGTTTCATATCAATGTTTGCCATTGATTTTACTCTTTCACTGTCGCTTCTTTTCAGTCAAACAAATCATATTTAAGATGGGGCTGGATTTGTCACCATGGTAACCCAGAAAAATGGAGGAGAAGCTTCAGACAAGTAGTAAAAAGTTTTTTTTTTTAATCCTAAACTACACTGTAAAAAAAATAAAATGTTTACAGTAAAATTCCAGCAGCTGTGGTTGCCAGAACACTGCTGTAAAATTCTAGTAAAACATTTTCTTCATTTCCGGTAAAGAAATGTATTGATACTGTTGATTTTATGGTTTTTAAAAATGTGCTTTATTGCATATTTTACTGTTTAAAAAAAAAAAAAAAAGCTTCAACCTTTAAAAACTTGAAAATTTACATGAAAATATATAAAATAAGGTTTGTGTGACCTGTTATGAATATTAAATATAAATATAGTATAAAACAACCTAGTAACACTACTTAAACCACTGGGGAAACCAAATCTCCACCCTGATAGAAATATCTGGAACTCAACACAAAAAGGATGTCGAGGATCCAAAACATGTCCTGTACCTTTTGAAATTACCTTCACTTCAGTAATCCAGTAGTCTTTAGGCACAGATTGGAGTCTTTCTCCAGCATGTTCTTATTTTTATAGATGAAGAGCACCAAACCAGCAAATATCTTAACTAAAATGAACAAAAAATTGCATCAAAATGTAGCTTTATTTAAATCTGGGACAGCTACAACAGGTTCGATCTTAATCACACAGAAAATGAACCTCCTCTGAAAATCCCTTCTTACTACGAGTGCAGCTACTCACAACCACTGAAAGCGAGTAAAACAACTGCTGCAAGGAGTATGTATTTTTTCAGTATTTGGGTGAAATATCCCTTTAACAGCTGATAGTAAACACTGCTGTCTCACCTTCCCATATTGCTGTTTGACTGCAAACATAAAACTGAAACAGTCTGTCAGGATCATCTCTGAAGCAATCCCTCTAAACGTCTGAATCTGTTTCCGAGCTAAAACATACAAACTTTCCTGCATTTTTCTCCCCTTTCTGTCGCTACTTTCAAGAGGCTCGTTGGCTGTTTACAGTTACGGTTAGTTTTGGTGTCTTCTGCCTGAAACTCAGATAGCCTTGAGTGACTTGCAAGAAAAAAGAAGAGTCATAAATAACGTGATTTAAGTGAAGCTGCTTGCAGGCTGTTTTAAAAAGCTCCCTGGAGTCCATCTAAAAAAGGCTGCGCAAGGTGGACGGCACAGAGCCAGACTCTGTCACACCCACACACAAAAACAAACGCACAATACGACCGCTTCCGTCTTTCTCTTTGCACACACACAGACGGAGGTGAAGGCCAGACCAGAGAGGGCGGATGTTAATATGCTCGGATCAGAGGAGGAACTTCTAAACAGTGGCCTTCTCTCTGGAAAACCTCTGAGGCGTTTCAAGTCTGCCCTTTGCTAAATGTTGATTGGCTCATCTACAAGTCAGATTGTGTTTTACTGAAGAAGACTCTATTCCTTATGTTCCGGTTTGTTTTGAGCTGCTGTGTCACCATATAACATGATGAAGTAAAGCAGAAGGACAGTAGACGTGGAGCAGTGAGCTGCAGGAGGCATTATGGCCCCTGCAGCTTTGGAAGCACATTTAAGGAAATCTCAAAGAGAAGCAGAATGAGTTCCTCCACAGAGGAGCCCGAGAACAGAGGCAGGGCTCCAATTATCCTCTTATGAGTGTTTCCTCTTCGTCAAGGGATGATGACAGCAAGGAGCCATGTTGCTCAGAGGGAAGAAGTTGACACCAACAACACAACAGAAACGAGCAACATGCATGCTGGATTAATTTGTCTAATGAGCGCTCAGAGTGCTGCAGATGTTCTGTGGATGGAAGAACTCCTCCTGCTGACAGGAAGAGTTGTGCTGCTGTTTCAAAAGATGTGCAGCCAAGTTTACATCCATGAGCACTGATGTTTGTGAAGATAAGCAGTCCTGTCTCCCAAAATTTACATCCCTATACAACTAATGTGCATTCCTGTAAGTTTAGAAGGAAAGAGATTTTCTCCCCGAGAGGTAAAATGAGTTTGAAGATGTCTGCATGAGGAGGTAAAAGTCAGTAACAGTCCCGTGTCAGAGCATTACGCTTTATAAATAAATGTTGAACTTAATATGCTCCAACAACAGCAATTAAATAAATATCAAAGATACGTATATTTCAGACCTATTTCTGATACATCCTAAACAAATAAAAACACTTCTTCCTTGAAATGTAATAGAGAATGTAGTTTAGCTGTGAATAAACATAGTCTTTCAAGGCTGAGATAAAAGAATAAAGAGGAAAATAAGATGAAGGAGAGGAGGCAGCTGATGCTTTTGTCATTATTCTGGATGGAGTGTAGCATGACACTGATTAGCTAAAGACTGACTGATAATCAAACACTGAGTTATAGCGCTCAATGCAGGAGATGGAATGACCAGGCATCTGCAAACCTCCACTGAGCTGTAAGTCTTCATCATGTTCCTCAGCTCACTGCCAGTTTCCTGACTGATGTGTGTTTCATTGTTGGAATCAGATTCATTTACACATTACTGAAGCTTAAATACAGGAATTGCTTGTAGAGTAGTAATTTTACAGTCTCTGCCAGTTAAAAACTTATTTCAACATTTGTACAGATATACAGTCAGCTAAAAGCATTCAGAGGATAAAAATTATACGTAATTCTTCCAGAAAATATCTGAGCCTGAAATGCGTTAGGCATCACTGTGTCAGTGATGCCTAACCTATTATTTTTTTTTTTATATATATATATATATATATATATATATATATATATATATATATATATATATATATATATATATATATATATATATATATATATATATATATATATATATATATATATATATATATATATATATATATATATATATATATATATATATATATATAGTCAGATGCACCCACCAAAACCTTTTTGATGAGCTCCAATAATGTTTTAAACCACTTTAAATATTTTTACAATTCATTTTCACACAATTGAACAGTCAGTATTTAAGTCAGTTTGGTATATTTTGCATTAATACTACCATTTAGAGGCAGAATTTGAATATTTCAGCTGTGTATCCATTACATTTAGCTAAATATTCAACTCCATTATCCATCCATTATCTTTGAATTATCCATCATCTTAACTAACCATTTAATGTTTGTTTGTTTTTTTTTTAAATCTATTATTGGTCACTTTTACATTAATTTCCCATTACTTTCAGCATTACAATTAATATATCCATCGACATCGACCATTTCTCCAATAATTAGCTACACATGTCATTCATTTAATGCATTTCCTGCTTAATGCATTCTACTACATGCATCAAATCATTAGCCTGTTTCACTAAACCGTGTATGGAGAAAAACTTGTATAATAATAAACAAGATCACGATGGGAATTTGTTGTTTATGGCCACAAACAAGTAACTGTTTCATTGCCTGTGTAATCTAATGAATGTTAGAAAGCACCTTTTTTATTTTAGTGACACACTGTAAAGTCAGTGTAGCTTAAAGTAAGATTCTGCACTGACTGGGGATGTGAGAAATCTGAAGCTGGGATTTGGTGTGTGACAGTAAATGCTGACAAGTACAGAGTTTTTAATGAAGAATAAAAAGGTTTAAAAGGAAAGCCAGTGGTGCAAGTCATTATTAAATGTTCCAAGACAAATAAGTCCAATAAAATGTGTAGCAAATTCGAGGAATTTGAGGTAATAAAAGTAATAGGAATGATCCCAATGTGCAGGGATGTGATTATATTGAATGCGGATCATTAGTTTATGTATTCTCTGGACACTTAGGCTTTTTTATTACCATTCAACCCTTTACTCTACCACTATTTTCTGTGCTTAATCTATTTCCTCTAACCACGATTTAATCACATTTGTGATAAAAAAAAAAAAAGCTCACACTGTTCTGCTTTTGGCTCATCCTACAGGCACAAAACAGTCGGTTCACACAACTTCTGGGAATTAAACTACAACTTATCACCTAAATACTAAACACTGTACATCAGGGGTGTCAAACATACGGCCTGTGGGTCAAAACTGGGCCGCCAGGGGTCCAATCTGGCCTGTGGGACATTTTGCAAAGTCTAAAAATTACAGATGACTTCCAGTTTTTCAGTAAAAGTAACTGCTATTTTAAATTAGTCGACTGTACTGCCACAACTTTTAAGTGTTTTTAAGTATAATTTCTGTACATTTACAAGACAGGAGGATAACTGAACCTTCATTCTTTATAGTTCCCACTTTAGTTTGTGTGGTGTGGTGGTCAGGATTACTACACAGATGTGTAAATGAATGTAAATTTAAAAAATGTCTAGATCTTGACAAGTTCTAAAATACTATATTGCTCAGTTCCAGATACCTGTGACTAAATGTTTTGTACCTTTTGTAGATAAACTGTGATCTGTAAGTTGTAATGTGTAAATGATAAACTGAGGCATAATATTAATAATAAAATTTCACTTATTTTTCTTAAGAAACTCCAGGTCGTTCATAATGTTTTGTTAAAAGATAGTTCCTTAAATGTGAATATTTTCAGAATTTCCTTTTTTTCACTAAAACGAAGAAAAAAAGGGGGGAGTTGTCGTTATTTACTGATTGTTATGTTGTGATTTTACTGGTCCGGCCCACTTGAATGCGGCCCTTGAACTAAGATGAGTTCGACACCCCCACTGTACATGTATAAATACATCAGCTGCAATCACACATGGATTAAAGAACTCTTTTACATTTACATACAAGGGTGTAAAGTTGGTAACTGTGTCGGACACAGACGTTTGAACAGTAGTTTAGTAAATTTGTGCTTCACTGTATACATGTTAAATATTAGTGTACCAAAAAAGAAAAGAAAAACAGCCAGAACAGCCCCTTTTCCCTCCTGGCAGGAAGTGTTAGAGAGGAAGTGAGGTGTTAAAGCACCTGTGAGCAGCACACAAAGGAAACATAGAGAACAACAGAGAGAAGTGGAGACGAGGAGGAGATTTCACAAAGATTATTTCAGCTTCTGGTTATCTTTGCTTCAAACTGGACGTATTAAAGTAAATGGAGCGGCTTTGAAACCCAGAACCAGCTGGATGTGTGGTATGTGGTCTCTCAGAAACTGTAACTCTGAGCTGATCACAGGAGCAGGACTGAAAGCTTCTCATTCCACCTCCTGGATCTCTGAGCCTTTGTTGGATCCTGGCTGAGGTAAGTCTCCTTTATTTCTCACTAAATCTTCAGGCTTCTCCCCTTTTCTCTTAGCTCAGGCTGCATTAGCTCTTTTACTAGCCTCATTTACACTCTTTCCCATCTCCAAAACTGAACTGAAATACACTAAAGTGTGCTTGAAATGAATTGAAATGATTCTTGCTTGAACTGATATTAGTTGGACATTTTTGTTATTTATTAAGGACCCTTTGTTTTTCTTTATCACAATACTGGTATAATCTAGAATAATCTTGTCCGTTTCAGATTTTTAGTTGGGATTCTGTTGGTTGAATGGACTTTTGTCTGAGACATTTACATGTTTGATTTGACTGAAGTGGTGTTTAACCTGATTTTTGAAAAATGAAGATGAAATTAATGTTTCTCTTCTATCTTGTTTGGTTTTGTACTCATATTTGTAGTGAGGTAGTGAAGTTAAAGTAGGCTACTCCTTTAGTTAGTTTTTTTAAAATAACCTTTTGAAGTGACTGTTGAAGAATAACCTTTAATTTCCCTGTTCAATTTAAATATCACTCATTGTGTACAATATCACAATGCAGACAGATGTTAAGAGCACAAATTAAATCATAAATCAAGACTCCTGATTCAAATAATATATTTATATTACTTTATTTACCTTTATTTAACCAGGAAGTCCCATTATAAAGCCCTTCTATGCCAAAAGATTGTAGTATGACAAGTATTTCTGTCATTGCACTTGTGATACCACTCAAAACATCAAACAAAAAGGGAATGCTACCTTCAAATTCGACTAATTTGAATACAAGGGATACCCCTTCACTACACCAGCTACTGATTATTGCCAACTCATTTGCAAAGGACATTATCAAACACACACCAGAAATTTAGAAATGGATAACCAGCATTCCTATAACCTTAATTCAATTTGATTGTGGCTAAAGACTTGACTTATTTCTCTGTACATGTTTGGTAACCAAAGGTCTTGTAACCTCACTAGTACATATTTCAATAATCTTCTTTATTATTTACCAAAAGACAAAATTTTGTGTCATATTTACCTGAGTCTGAACAGAATGGATGATAAAAAAGAATAAAGAAATCCAGGTTAGGGGTTAAACCATTGCCTTCAGAGGGCTTTAAATCCAAAATTTTACTAAAATGGGTGACCTGTGAGAGGAGATGCCATAATCAAGAATGTGGTTCACCCAAGGGGAGGCCCAGCCATCATACATTGGTTATCTGACCTCTAAATCCCATTAATGTGGGAATCTTGACTGCATAATTTCATATTTCTGATAATGGGAGACAGTGTTGGTGCTTGCAGCTGTTTTAGCAGGTGGATGTAGTAGTGGCACAGTGGCTACAGCTTTGGGCTACTGATCCCCAGCAATGCTGGGATGCCAATGTTGTGGCCTCTGAATCCCATCGGCTCCAGGGGGCTTTAGTGTGGCTGACCATGAGCTCTGACCCCAGCTTCCTAGGAAGCTGGGATAGGCAAGTATTTTGCCTTGCAGTATGAATAAAGTACGAAAAATTAAATAAACATCACTGAGTCCTTCTTTAATTTGTGTAATTTTGTCTTAATAATTAGTCTGACTCACCGGGTGTAGGATGGAGGTAAAAACCTGCCATTGGCTACTCCTTTAAGGCGGCTTTGACCTTTCCTTCCACTATCTATGTGTTGCCATTTTCTTCACTACAGCCTCCAGGCAGCAACCTGCCACACTGAACATTTCAAGCTTTGCAGAGGATTTGTACTGTGCATTAAGGCAGCCCTGCTATGTTTCTTTTTTTTTTTTGGTGGATTATCCATTTTAATGAGAATGCTTGTCCCCTTGCATCCAAATGTTCCAGCAAAACAATTCAACCGGTCACTACTTTGAGGGAATAGTAAAGCCACATCCTTTGGTTTTGCCCGCCCTAGATGGTTGTGACTGGTGAAAAGAAGTAAAAATGAGACCATAAATTAATTCAAACATGTGCTTCATACTGAGGTGTGATCTTCATTTGATTGCAACGAGCTCGCAGTCCAGTTCACCTGTGTTTAACTCTGACAGTATGGCAGGAATTAAAATGAATAAATACCAATAATAGAAGTAATGAGAGTGAAGTGGGACTCTGACATGCAGTTTGCAACATCACACCTTTTTGCTGAATTGTTTGTAGAGTTGTACGTGTATTCTAAACTCTGACTTGAGTGTTGTTTTCACTACTTATTATCTGGACTCTGGGCTGTTTACTGTTGTGTACACTTAGGGATTAAGTCTGTGGAGTCTGTGTACTTTTAGGTAATAAATAATATTCACCCTGCTGCTGATGGAAACCAGTTACACACCGTCTCCTACGCAAACACACACACATTCTGAACTTCTCTGATTATTGATGAGTTCTAGAATATTCCATCTTGTCTACTAAACCAGAAAATCAGTGTGTGTTATTTTGAGTTCTTGTTATCTCAGTATCCAATTCATTTCGAGCTTGTTGTGTGGAATAAATGCCTCATAAGATAAGATAAAATAAAATAAGTCTTTATTAATGCAGCAGTGGGGACATTTGCATTGTTCCAGCAGAAAAGATAGTGCAAACATACTGGAAATGTAGTACAAAAATAAAAAAAATTACCAAAATAAGATATACATAAGTACTGATTATAGAAATAACATTATTGCACATGACAGTGGTGTTGCACAGATTCTTTTATAAATGGAAATACTGATGTAAGTATTGATACAGCACAAATTATTATCTATATTGCACAGATTTTATTTAAGTAGAAAAATACCTGTGGAGCATATGTCCTGTTAGTATATGTATACAAAATAATATTGCACAGGGTATTATAAAAGTCCAGAATATTCATCGTATTTCATAGAATGAAACACCAGAAGTAATCACAGCATAAAACACTCCAAACTAAATCCAACATTATGAAAAGTAAAAAGTCAGATTATCTGTGAAGCCTGTCAAAAATTCCTCTTCAAAATATTTAAAACTTGATTATTTAAGATGAAATAATAATAATAATTCCAAAGATGTCTCTTATCAGCTGCATCACCTGAAAATAATTCAAATTCAGATCATTTTAGGAATCCTCAATAACCTGAAAACCCTGACATGAGACATGAAGCCTTCAGATCTAATACACAAACATATGCAGAAATATGATCTGAAGCTAACAGAGAGGGAAGCTATTGAGGAGGAAGAAACACAAGGAGAGAGGCATCGAGGACACAACACCATTTAGCAAAATGAGATATCATCGCCTCTGAGCTGTTGTTTGAAAACGACTTTAAATAAATATCACGTATCTGTCCATTGTGGTGGTGTTGTTATATGATCTGTCCCATGTAGAATAGCGTTTAGGACCACTTAAATTCAAATCTTAATATGGTTTAATGCTACAAGAATGTATGGAGGTCACACATGTTTTGGACTTTTAAGACACACACATCTGTCATAAAGTTAAAACAAAGACAGAACACAAAAAGTGCACAACAGTAATACAGAGTGACACATATTATGATTTGTCACTTCTGCTGACACCACATTTTGTGCTTTCCAGCTCTGTGTCACATCACTTATATACATCATGGGGCCTGAAAAGACTTTCTCCTCCTCAGACGAGCCTCTTCTGTCCTAGAGATGCATTTTAGGGTTTGACTCATTTTTCAGGATTTATTTCTGGGTCAGAGACAGGAGGACAGAGGAGACGAGGAGGCTCAGAATAGAGAAATGTGATGAGCTTTGTGTGGTGTTTCCTTGTTGGGGGCAGTTGATTTAGATTTCATTTCTCTTTGCTTGTTTATTTGTGCTTCTGTGGCTGATTCTATCTGTGTAATAAATAACACTTTGATCATAGAAACTGAGCATTTTGATTGAGCATCCGGCACTACATGTGTCATCAAAAGCAGCTTTTCTCTGGCTTTATATATAACATAATAATCACTAATTCAGCAAAAGCAAGCTGCATAACATCCGAGAGTGTGCTTAGATGTCTGAGTTCAAAATCACAGCTACCACACCCATATTTACCACCACTGATTAGCTAAAATCTATGAATAATATGGTAAAAATCTGATGTGAAATCTTCATTAAACATCTCATATTTCTCTGTCTCCCAGGATGTTCAACATTTAATTCACACAAATGATCATCAGTAGTGGAATTGGTGTGTGATTTCCATTTAAACACAGCAAGTCAGTACTTTTGTGTCTGTGTATTTCTGTACAGTGTTTTTTGAATGCCAGAGGTGCAGAGTGACTGACAGTAAGACAGTAGCATCAGACAGCCTGCTGTCATACTCTCCAAGTAAGTGCTGAGGAGGCAGGTTTCTTTGTGTTGGTGTGTGTAAGTGTGTGTGTCAGTGTGTGTATGTGTGTGTATGTGTGTGTGTCTTGATGCTTTGAGCAAAATGCTGGGAATGCAGCTCATTTCCAATAAACTGTCTGGTTTTTCTCTCCCTTTCACTTGCCGTCTCTCTTTAGCTCCGTGTGCTGAGACAAGCCAGATTTCATAAAGTTATGCTTGTCATTATACTATGTTTACTGTCTGACTCGGTGTCTGTGTCTTGTCTCTTCTTTTTCTGTCTCTGCTTCTCCAGTACACATTCACTACCGTTATCATTCCAACTGTGAGATGGTACACTGTCAGTGATGACTGGAAAACTTCATCAGAGATTTATGCATCTCCTGCTTAAACAGGATGAGAAGATCAATATCACTCTCATATCTTTATGGTAAATATTAACCGACATCCAGCAGCCACTTAGCTTAGATTAGCATGAAGCCTGGAAACAACGGGGAAGAGATGGCCTGGCTCTGACAAAAGGAAACAAAAGCTCATTATGTTTCTTCACAAAAACATGTAAAATTTTTAATTTTTAACAATTTTTAACCTCATTTCCAGTCTAAGCACAACTGCTGATGTTTGAGGTGAAAGTTCTCATTTATTTAGACCCTGCAGAAGAAGCTCTGTAAAGCTGCCAGCTGTATGTAAGAACATAGGCCCCATTTACTCTATTAAAGTGCAAAGTAGATGCACTAGCTCCACCTGTTTGCCCTTGTTGCCAAAATGTGAATTCTCTGGCCACAGCAAGTATGGTCTTAGACAACTATGAACAATGTGGAGGCTCCAGGTAGCTCAAAGTGTGCACCAGTACTGAATCTTGATCACTGGATGATCTGATATTCGAGTCAAAGGTGTCGGCTCAGCTTCCTGAGGTGTTGTAGGTGTCATAAGTCTTTCTTTACAGTCTGTGATCAAGGTGACAGTGATGTTTCACTTCAGGCTGTGGGGTGATGACGGTCCCCTGGAAATTCATTAAAACTGAAAGGAGGGACGTTGAAGTGATCAACAGAGACACTAACTTTGACTGGTGAAGTTTCAGTGCAGGAACAATGAACACGCTGACGTCTTTAGGGGACGTAAATGTTCAGAATGAAAGACTGAGCGACAGACAGAAGAACTGTTTCTGAATTTCTATGTACAAACTCTGTTTTTATACACAGTTTACAGGTACAGATGGAGAAGGTCGTTTCCTTGTTAGCATATGGCCAAAATGCATCTGCCTTGTTCACCTAAATCCCCCCTCTCCATTCTCTAGCAGCAGGGAGACTGCAGGAGCAGAGGGTCTGTTTAATTAAATATGAAATCTATGGCTGTGAAACATTAGATGTTCCACTGGGCTGTGTATTGATAAATCCATGGAGCTGTCCGTGGTCCTGAAGTGGCACACAGATTTGTATTGGCACCTTTTTCTCTCAGTCTTGCACTGCTGTCAGCTTCATCTTGGATCTACAGTATTGTATAAAACATACACTATAAATACTTAATACTATACTTAGTTGTAGCTTATTTGCTCTATAGAGCGCTGCTACCTTCATGATCTGATCAAAGTGATAAGTAGCAAGAAGATCACAGAAACACATTTTTATAATCTTTCATATTTTTGGCTCAGACCTCTTAAACTAAATATTAGAGGCTGACACAGCCAGAATGCAAATACTGAGCTGTCTCTAAAAAACACATTAACCAGTGAGGATGTATCCCTAAAAAATCTGCCCACATGGGAGATTTGCGCCGGGAAATGCAAACAAAAAGCCAGACAGCGTGAAGGAGAGAGCTGGCAGCTTAACCACAATACTGACAGTGAGGGCAAAAGTCTGATAAGTGAGGAAGAAGCAGAGGAACTGTGAAGAAATGGACGTATGACCAATTTACACAGTTGTGTTACTTTTGAGATAACATTTTGTTTTGCTTCAGGAAATTATATTGTCTCTCAAATTCCATTTTTTGTTGATATTCACAAAGTTTTGCTTGATTTTATTGACACAAATCTAATTCAACATCTCCTGCTGTCCACATAGCTCATGTAAGACCAAAGATAGTTTATGTTTGTTTGATTTGTCGCTTGCAGAATTGATTTTTTAAAATATATTTTGCAGGTTGTAGGTTCTGATACGAGGAGAAAGGCAAACAGGCAAACAATTCATGTGGTTCTCTGTATGTAAAAAGTGTGCTGGTCCATTCGTGCTGTCACAGTTTGTCACCTCTGAGCCACTGCCTGCTCCTGCTGCATGAAAGTGCTGCTCTCCAGAGACACAATGTGCTCTTAGTTCATCTCAGACTGTCTGTTCGGGTCTCCAGAGAGAACCCAGGGCTCTGAATGCTCTGCTGGATGAGCAGTCAACTCTGCCTTTTACCGAACCACAGAAGCTTTATGAGAATGTGGCTCCTCAATAAAAGGGTTTATGAAGATTCCTCGCTGCCCAGGTTATGGGATTCCCAGTATAATAAATGCAGCTGACTGTGCTGCGCATGTGGATGAAGAACAACTGATGGTAAAGCCTCGCGGACAAGTCGGAGATACCTTCAAGACCACAAAGTAAATCTAGTTAACTTTTGAAATACGGCGAGCAGTAGCTGCTTGGCCCAGGGCCCTTTTTCCATCTCTGCTTAATTTGAAAAAGTCACCTCAGCTTGACACCAATGGTCAAATCAAAGAAAGGAATGGATGACCAGATTCTTGGCACTCGGTTTGCGATGGCTGGGAGCCCAGAGCTACACGTCTTTGAAGATTTTCCACTATCAGTCTGTTTGACAGCTCTGTCAAGTCCTGTGCATTTATGGACCTGTGCACTTTTGTGTTGATGACTGTGGAGCAGGAACTGGTACTTGAACCCTTGTAGCCTTAATTCATTTAACCAGCGAGATGTGAGCCTTACATGTATCGTCCTGTGGGTACTTGAGAAGTTTTTTTTCCATCATGCAGCAAAGTATTATTCTGCAGCATGACAACGGTCCCATATGTAAATCCAGAGTCATAAAAAGCTTTATTTAGTGCCAGGAAGAGTAAAGAGTCCTGCAACAGATAGTTTAACAGTCAGTCTGGGATTACATGAATAGGCAGAGAACACTGAGCTGAAGAAACCACTTACCACCAAGTAGCCTACCATGAGCATAACTGTGCAAATGTAGCTTGGCTGTCCTTACTAAATATTCATTTTATTGACTTCTTTTTTTCTATTTTACAGATTTTGTATGATGCTCTCTGTACAAACTGCACATGCTGGGTAATAGGTTTGCATATGCATGGTAAAGACATGTCTCTACCAGTATTTGAATGAAATGTTGCACATTTTCTTTCGGGTAAGGATCAACATTCCCATTAACTATCAAGATGTGGCATCAGATTGAATAACGATATTACAGATCTAGTCCCTTTATGCTATCCAGATAAAAGAAAAAAATATTTAAAGAACAAAAAATCATGTAATAAAACAAGAACTTTTTCGCGGTGAAGCGTGGAGGATGAATTGAGTAGTCTGGTGATACAGCAGCACATTCTTCAGTATTTCCTGCCAGACAGCAGCAGGGTGTCCTGGCTGATGCTGGGGTGGATGTTGTCTTTGAGGATGTCACGGCAGCTGCAGTGATGTTTGTTTTGTGTTGTGCTTTTGTGTTCCTGTTCCCTTCGCCTCTCTCTGTCCCTGCTGGCTGCTGGTCCCTCACCTGTACTGAATCCTGCAGCAACAAACTTCACCTGATCCTGGTTTTCTAATCAGTGTAAGTTCTCCAGCCACTCTGCACCAGATTGTCGGCTATCTCTTCCAGCCTCAGTGTGTACTTCTAGGTATCGGGAGTGTACTTCAGGCTCTACACAGTTTCCTCACTGATGTTCAGATGATGGGTACTGATCATGTTTTGGTCATTTATAATCACCCATTGCAGAAAGGCTTCAGGCTGCACACATCCCAGTATATTTCCAGTTGGGATGCTCCTCTGTAACTACTAACAGCATGGTGTGTGTATGTATTTCATAGACCTTTTTATGTTGTTTTACATTAGACATGTAAATTCACAATCTGTTTTTGCAATTTATATTGTTATTTTCATGTTTATTTCAAAAAGCAGGCAAAATTTATTATAGAAAAACAAAAAAATCCATAAGATGTCAGATTTTTCCTTATTGAGTGCAAGTTTAATGTGAGTGTAGGTTGTTGTGTTCCTTCCAGTGTTGACAACAAACCTACACCCTTCATGGAATCACACATTTTGAGCAGCATTCCTCACTTTCCGTCCAGTGCCTACATCTTTAGTGTAACGTTCTTGTATATACTGCACTGTAATCCGATTAATCCTGTTAAAGGTTATCTCATGTTGAAAAGAAAAAAACCCAGCTGCTGTCCTTCAACACTCACTTTGAGGTGCTTTTGGAGGAAAAACACATTTAATTTTACATCAGAAATCCTATGTGTGTCCTCCTACTGAGCGGTGGGCTTGATCGTGAGGCTGCATTGCTGTTTTGTTCATTCATGCAGCTTAAATTGAGATGCACTGATCCCTCTGATGTCATTTTAAATAGTTTGACATTTTGGGAAATATGGTGATTTGCTTTTCTGCTGACAGTTACATGAGAAGATCGATAGCACTTTTGCGTCTGTGCAAAAAGCCAGAAGGAGAAAACCATTAGCTAGCCTGACTCAGTCAAATTCATGATGCCAACAGTATCTGGGGTGTGGTGACTGAAGGCCGTAACATGTGACTCACTTTCAGACACATCAAACGGTCAGTACGATAGCCACCTTTTCATCCCTCTGTGAAATGTCACACGTCCCTTCATTATGCCTCTATTATTGCTCTGCTTAGCTTTATGTTAATTACAAACCGTGTCGTGGTATTCTGATGCTTTTTGATCTTGCAAGCTCAGTTGTGATTAAAGACATTGTGATGCACCCAAGGGTCCAGATGGCCTCCTGCTTATGCGCCATGAAAATGGATGATGAGCTCTTCTTTGGGAGCTTTTCTACACATGTTTTCACGGCCGCAGGCTCACGAGGTTTTTATATTTACTCCTCAGTACAACACAAGAAGAAACGTAAGCTTTCTCCGCCTGCCTGCTTCTACATAGCCACAAGGATTCAAGGTCTTTTTGCTAACAGAAGGCGTCTCTGGCTCAAAGCCAACTTCTGTCTTTTTTGCTTTCAGTCTGAATCCACACGACTTCATTGGAGCCGATCAATAAGGCAGGAACATCATCTATCTTTAAGACAGGTACGAACACAGGACGAGGGTATGATGTGGAATACTGAAGGGGAAGAGGGAACATACAGACATTTTAATATTTCAGCTAAACCAAAAAGGTCATGAATATTCCTCTTCAGGAAATCTCAACTCAAGTGTAGGTTGAAATGGCAGATACAGTGTTGAAAGGTGGAGAAACTGAGTAATCAAAAATCACTTCTTCTCCCATTTCAGCTAAAAATAACCATGTCACGTCTTTCTTCCTTTCCATCTCTAAATGTTCTTGTTGCAAAGGTGGCATGCAGGGACCCATGAAACCACAGTAGTAAATCTGTGTGAAAGCAATCACATCTCAGTAATGTAGTTCCTCTTTGGTTTCATTACTCTCCTCTACAGCGTTGTACATTCAGCTGCTGCTCTCAGCGAGCATTAATCACTGAGATGAACCCTGAACATTTGTACGCTATATATTCTCTATCTGAGGGAAACTGCAGTGATTTCAAGTAGTCACCCAAAGTTGAAGGTCTTTGGAGATACGAGGAAAAACTACTTCTTTCAGTTCAAGCTACCAACAAATAACATCTATAAATTTAGTTTATGGCCACTTAGGAGGCAACGCAACAAGATGTAAACACAATGATGGCATACAGTATCATTGCCTTATTGAATTGACTGAATTACAACCAAGCAGTGCTGAACAGACATGAGAACACATTAGCATCCATTTTAAGTTCATATCATGAAAATATAACATCAGCATTCATCTTCAGTATTCCAATGGACATGTGCAGTATTTTTTTGCACCATGAACAGCATTCTCTGCTTTTAGCACTGCGTCATGCAATTATCATTTTTGCACTATTGTGTTTATACATTTCTTTCTAGCTGTAAATTTCTGTATATATTGTGTTTAATTGTGATTTAATTTTATTACTACCATTTTTTCCTCCCTGTTCCTCTTTCTATAGTTTCTTTATTTTTTATTATTATCTCCCATATTCCTAGGGTGACACCAACAGCTGAAAACAAATTCCTTGTATGGTGTGTACCTACTTGGCCATTAAAGCTGATTCTGAATCTTATTCTTTTACTGTTTTTGCTGCATGAACTCACTGAAAGAGCCGCCTGCTGGAAAATGTAGCATCACATGCTAATTCTCTCCAGGATGGCCATTATCAGCAGCGTCTCTCAAAGTCTTTGCGGTTGCATCCATTGTTAATATAAAAATATTGAGTCGAGGTAACAAACCTTTCATTTTTACAGAAGCAAATTATATGATCAAAGTCAGTGGTATAAATCTGATCCTTTAAAATACTGTTGCTCCAATCTCTGTTTCTCAAATTTCTAAAATACAGCCTTCTTGGTTTTAGTGTCAGCTCACATCCAGGTCTCAGCCACTCCTAAGAGAAAAAAAAAACACTTCTAGGCCAGAATCCTTGAAAACAACAGCTCATGAAGTTGTTTGATGGTCCTAAAATCCTAAAAACCTAAATTTGGACCTTCATCACAAGCACAGTGTGAATAGACACAGACAAAGGTGAATACTCCAATCATGTTCTGCTTGATAAGATCACTGCCTTGATACCACTGATCAGGTCATTTTACTTGTATGCATTTCTGGTACAGTCTTAAACTGGTTTCATTCTATCTTGACTAAGTGATATTTACTTGATTATGAAGCTGATACTGTTTTAATGTGAGTCTGTGTGTGTCACGATGACAAACTGTGTTCCTGGACACACCTGCTGTAGCTGGAACCACCAAAAAAGTGTCAAATTTGTGCAAGATGCAGTCATGAATCTTCACAGTTGTGCCATTAGGATCAAAATGAAGAGTCTGAAGATGAATGTTTTCTGACTCATGAGGACTGAGTACTCATGTAATCATAGAATGAGGCCTTCATGATGACTGAACATTCATAGTTTGGAACATGTTGACAAGCGTTGCATCTGTTGTGATCCTGTTACAAGATGGATCTGCAGTTTGATATTTGTATCTCGGCCAATAACCCGGATCAGCTGTCCTCCTTCATGACGGCTTAGCTTTCACCAAACATTGGATATAATTTCCTCCGCTTAAATCCTGATAAACGTGGAACTCTTTTGATTAGACCTGATAACTTTGCCACTGCAGCTGATTGTTCCTTTTCACACAAATATCAATCTACAGGTAAGAGTCTTAGGGCTGGATTATATGCTGGTGTGTGAATACAGTTACATTTAGCAGATGCTTTTATCCAAAGTCATGTACACCTGAGAGTAGAAACATGAGGTAGGTAGACGGGGCAGCATTAAGGGCCTTGCCTAAGGGTCTTTACTGATAAATGCACCCTGACTGGGATTTGAACCACCAATCTCCCGTGCCAAAGGTGCTAGTCACTAAGCTATCCAGCTCAGACAGACAGTTGTGTTGTTTTTGTTATTATACTAGCATTCTAATTCACAGGAGTCCTCTTAGTGGTTCCATTCATGCACAGTAGTTTCTATGTATATGTTCCATGTGAGTCATTCCACCTCAATTCACCAAATATCAAAATAACATTTTTCTGTTCACATGTATGTTTTTAAGTAAATATGTGGCAAATCTGGGGTCATGGGTAACATAATTTTGAGAGAAAAATTCTTAGAGTGTGGTGGTTTATGTAATTTTGGGAGGTCCTTGGTTTACGTCGTTTCACTGTTACGTGAGAACTGATTCAGTGGAACTAGTTGGTAAGCGGAGTGGACGAATACGTCATCATGCAGCACTATAAGATGGCTTTGTTTACTTTTACTGCCACATTGGATTATGCTACATTCGCTAACTCCATTATGGCTCCCAAGCATAAGTCAGACTTACAGTTTACATTGTCGCTGGTATTTTCCTACCGTGTTGTGTTTCAGTGTTAGCTAATGATTGTCGTTACTGTAGTTGTACAAATATTGTAAACTGATTGATCTTGAGATGCACGTTAACGGCTTTGTTTACATTTTCACTGGAGTGCTGACTTACAGTGAAAATCGACTTATGTGTCACCGTAGGAACGGAACCCTCTGTATTTTTTAATTTTTATTTCAGGACTCTAGCTATATGTAGCTACATTATTTCTCAAGTTATGTCACTTTGCTTCACAGATTGGCACGGAAAACAAAAAAATTAATGTCATCTATGATCCTAGATTTCACACGCAGTCAAAAAATCTGTCAAATTGAAGATGGCCGGGTGTGGGACATTCAGTGATTTGAGACTAAATGACCCCTTTGCATGTTACTGCAGAGAATACACACTATGGCCCTTGCAGTGTAGCTGACTCATGGATACAAATTTCAGTCTGCACAAACAGAGGGGTCTGATTCTCATAAAACTGGGGAGATAATGAAATTTACATCACATAGACCTTAGCTGATCCATGTGTACTTGCAGACACAGACTTATTTGAACCCTGTTTTCTTCTCAGTTGTTTTCCTCATTCATGGACTTTCCCTGACTTTATTCCTGGACTTTTCTGACACTTTCCATGACACCTCAGCCTCCCTGCCGCTTCGTGTTATCCACCCCACCAGTAAGTTTTATTAAAGTGGCCCCTTTTTTCATTCAGCCTGTCTGCCTGCTGTGTGTTCAGAGTTGGGGTCTTCTTTTCTAAATTACATATAACACTTGGATCAGTTGGTTCACAAGACACAGAACACAGCTGCCAGGCTGTTAAATAGCCATCAGTTCCACATCACTCCTGTTCTTGCATCTCTCCACTGACTTCCTGTAAAGTTTCAAAATAAACAACAGGATCCCTTCATTACATGTAAGGCAGGGCATGACTTTTGCACCTTTCATTCCACTTTAGACTTCTCTGATCCTCAAATCTCAGCCTTTTATTTCTCCACTCATCTCACTGCAACTGCAAAACAAAAGCTGATCACACTTTATGCTGTTTTAGCCCGAAACCTCTGGAATCATCTTCTCCAATCTATCTGACTTCTAAAGACCCCTTTGTATTTTCAAGCCTTATATGCCTTCTATCTCTGTATTATGTTTGGGTTCATTTCAGTTTGATCTAACTCCTTTACTTGCTAATTTCTAATCAGCACTCTGCTCTTTTAGAACAATCTACTTTGATTTGCAAATTCTGATGTACAGTTTCTGGTGCTCTTACACTCCAGTTCACACTCTGCAGATGTACACAACAAAGAAATATGATCGCAGCTACACGGACACACACTCCATTTCTCCAGGTTGACACGGCTATTCGTTACATTTACTTTGTGTTCCTTGACTTAATTTACGTGACAAATGACTTTATAAACACACCGACTTTTGTTCTAAACCCATTTTTTCATCATGTTCTTGTAGCTATGAGGCGTACAAATAAAGCTGTTCTAAATCGAATTGCTTCAGTGTCAATTAAAGGCACAGTAGCCGGGCCATCCATCACTGCTCAAAGCAGCCTGGGAACAAGGCAGGTGAAGCACTTTGCAGCTTCAATCTCCACCAGATTTACTCTGACAGTCCTGCACCTTCATACCTGTGCTCTGTAAAAAAACTCATCAGTTCCTGCTCAGCTGGGAGCTGCACTGCTTTCTCCTCAGTCTGCTCACCTCATCTCTCTATCTGCACCCTTCATCCCTGGATCTATCCCCCAATTCCCACTTGAGGCTGAAGGTTAGCACATCGGATTGTTCCCAGAGCTGCTGGAATTATCCATCATCCAGTTTAATCCAGTATGTCACATCTCCACAAGAGGGGCTGAGATATGGAAGCTGGCCAGCTTACAGATGTGTTGTTTGTGCAGGAAAACTTTACACTGCAATGGAAACAAGAATTTATGATTTCAATCACGAGCATGCGGGTTGCAGAGTGTATCCTGGCTGACAGTCGTGTTGGACCTGAGAGTAATTGATGTCTGAGGAGCTGGGAGGGATGATAACAGGGACGGTGACTGATGTGCCTTTCTGACCAGACAAGACTAGAACTGATTGGATTGTGTGATCTGGTGAGAGTGCAGGTGCTGCCTCTATAGCTGGATGTGGATACCAGAGAGTTTCAGCCAAGTTTGGATTGATTAACGGCAGCATATGGGTGTCGTGAGGGATTATTAAAGTCACATTTAGCCCTCCTGTTGTCCTCATTTATGGGCACCAAAAAATATTGTTTCCTTGTCTGGAAAAAGTACAAAAATCAGCAAAAAAATTCCCCAAATTTCTCAAAATCTGCAAAACTTTCAGGAAGAAAATTCCAATAATTCCTTAAAAGTTTCCCTTAAAAGTATTATTTAAAAAAAAAAAAAATCCCCAAATTTGGCAAGAAAATTCTTGTAAATATTTTCAAAAAATGAGTAAAAATCTTCCAAAAAATCCCCAAAATATCTGAAATGATTCCATATATATCAGTAAAACTTCTAATATTTTCTTTAAGAAAGTTCACAAAAAAAATCAACCAAAATCCAACGAATTTCTCTGGATTTTGGTCGATTTTTTTTTTGTGAATGTTGTTAAGAAACATTTCTAACATTTCTTTTTTTCCACCAAAAAATGTTCAAAGATTTCCCAAAAATGTTGAAAATGTGGACATCAGAAGTTTCACTGTGAAAATATATATTTTTTTCCACATTTTCAAACTTTAAAACAGGTCAATTTTGACCCGCAGGACGACACGAGGGTTAATGGCTGGATGGGGATTCAATTTTTCTTGGTCAAATTGAAAGTTTCAGATATTAACATCGTCGTTCTTCCAGGACAAATGACGTCACTTCTATCATTCATGCCTATGAGGTTTGTCATTACCATTACCATTTATCCGCATGAGTGTGAAATTCTTACAGAGATGAGTTTGTATTTTGCTGTTTTTGAGACTTTCAAATAAAATGTCCTGCACTACAGATAAAGGACAAAACTTAATGCATTTTAAAACCACAACCTTGGTTCTCCCATTTTTTAATTTCTTGAACTGGCAGTTTTAGATAGTTTTGCAGATGAATCCCTTCTTTTTCTGCTGTTATGTATAATAGCATTGGGTGCTTCTTCTCTAGTCTATGTTTGTTTTCTTGTAATAAAGTCAAAAATTCAAAAGCCACAACTTGGCACATCATCCTTTGAAGGCCAGTCAGGTGACACAATGCAGTTCCTCCTTCACCAAAGATTTTGGTCGACCTTTTCCTTGATCTTTTCAATAGGAGTCTTGACAGAAAGAGGTCATTGTCCAGATCTAAAGACAAATGCCAGCACTGGCCTTGAAAATGACCTACAAAGGATGACATATGCTCCTAAAACGCTGACAATGTTACTGAGCCACCAAGACCAACAAAGGTCAGGGAGAAAGAGGAGGAGAAATCAGGGTATTGATTCATGAAGAAAGATCAAAGCATGGCAAGATGACAAATTTAAGGTTATATCATATAGAAAAAGACAGAACACGTAGAGCGCTGCTGTTCCTGTCAAAACCTACTGATTCTTAATTCCAGTGAGAAGAATGAATTACAATCACAATCAGTCAATGAGAATTTATTCATTACCTCCTTTGGGGCAATTAAAGACCCGGTGGGGGCTAATCTGCGCTTATATGTGTGATTTTGTGCCAAATTGTTAAGTCTTTAAGAAGCCTGAACTGAAAGGGGCAAAGCTGTGAATCTAGGATGAAATAAATCTACAATATTGTTTCGTGGACACAACAAAGAGCCCTGAGACTGTCTCTTGAGACTTCAACCTTCAAGTGTGATTAAGTGGACAGTGAAAACAAAGACGAAATGCAATAAAATACATAGATTGCACTTCTAGAGTCAGGCTTTATGCTGGCTATTTATCAGCAGTAGCAGCCTGTCAGGAGAAGCCTTTAAAACATTTTTACCTGTGAATTTTCTCCATACCTGTTTTTACAGATGTTAGCAGCCAGCCTATATAAATGGAAGTAAAGAGTCTGTTGGAGCTCAACTTTGATTCAGTCTGAAATATTTCTACATTTATCAGCTTACAGGCTCTTAGTCCTGTTTCATCGATTATTGTGGAAAAAAAACATCAGGCCAAATTTAAACAAATAGCTGTAAAACTATAAATAGTGACTCATAGGACATAAAGACAATGACTAAAACTAAAATAAAGAGAAGTAAAAGATACGACACAGATAAAGATGAAGTCAGGAAGTCATTGCACTGGAAATATAAAACTGGAAGGATTGAGACCCCTATCATCTATGACACTAGGACCAGTAGATAACTAACTTATCTTAGCATAAAGACTGAATAGAAATGCCAATAACTTGCTAATTTTATTGTATTTCCTTTTATTTACCTGTTTAAGACATTTAGATGTAATGTTATTAGATGTATTCCAAAAAAAATTACCAAAACTGTCATTTTTTTAATATATATGCTGTTATTTTGACCAGTTTTACACTTGCAGTATTCCACTGTTATTTTTTCTGGCACCTTTGCTGCCAGAGTTTCACCATCTTTTTTTAAAGTGTATGATATGATGTAATAATTTCTATCCTCATATAAATGTTGTTGTTTTTGTTTTGGCATCACAGGTTGTTTACCACTTTCATGTCAATAAAGCATATTAAATCAAACTGGGAGCAGGGAAAATCAGAGGGACAGATTTCTCACAATGATCTAACAGAAACTCTAAGCTCATGAATTACTAATAACATATTGTACCTTGTGCTTAATTTATTCACGAGTACAAAGTGAGAGTTTTGTACTTGATAATGTCTTGGCATCTTTACTGGTTGCCTGGCAACCGGCAAATGAGTTTATGGAGTGTCTTGCAGCTTCCAGCCTCATTCAAAAATCCACCGACAATTGTAAATGTGCCAAAAACTAAAAGACTCAGCTCTGAAATGGAGCCTTTCTCTTGTGTAAAACAATCTAATATTTTTGTTTATTCAGTGTTTGTGTTTTCGAGGCCTGCAACAAACACCATCTCCCAGGCTTAACGCCTCGACAGAAGAGGTTAGTTCATGTCAGAGAGCAGCAAATACTGTTTTGAACAACAAACAGCTTCAAAGGAGGGAGCTGGTGGGTTTATGGGCCAAGTTACAGTGATTTATAATAAGTACCTGCACTGAAACAGCTTATTGTGTTCATGCAGTCTATAATTTTCTGTGTTCTCAAAAGTAATCACTGAAATCACAAAATGTCTGTGTATTATAGCAAATGGTAAAGTCGATTTGTCTTGGAGGGAAAAAAACAGACAGGAACACACTTAAATTTTCCACAAACACAGATGAAATACATGCTAAATTAAAGATTGCATTGAATAAACTGGTGGAACAGGGGCTTGATCCAACAGTTTTGCTTTTGTCGACTATTTCTAGTTCTAAAAAGTGTTTATCCAGCATATCAGGGATATTTTAGCTTCCCATTCATCTCCACTGAACTGGGATAGACACAGTTGTCTAAATTATGTTCAAATAAAACCAAAAATGATGTAAATGTCTCAACATCAGGGGGAGCAAATGAGAAAATGTGCAGCTCTTTTAAAACTGGAATGATTTTTGCAGAACAGACCTACAGAGTGTGAGTGAGCTTTACTTTGTCATGATTGCATGAAGGCTGTTTCTTCTCTCACAAGAAACCCTCGTACTTTCTTACAAAGCCTCATCTCAGCGCTGTGTACCAAGGACTCGAAGAAGTCTGGGTGAAAAGAACACTATCCTCTTCTCCAATTTAGCAATTACAGAAGACCCAATTTCAGCACCAGATACTCTGAAGCTCAGCATGAGTACACATTATGAAGACTGCAGTAATATCTTGAGATACTATATTGTGCGTTGGTTACAAAACGCAGTCCTGTTTTCAGCTCTACTCTCCAGCACTCCGTCTACTTTCTCCCACTCTTCCTCTCCATGTCTCCCATCCTTACAGAGCAGCGGTGCAGATTGATCCCAGCTACGCTCTCAGAATCAATAAGTCAATTATAGTCCCATTAAAATGACATGAGACCTCTGCTGACCATGATGAGTCCTGAGTCCTCTGTTATCCCACACTATCAGCCCTCGTTCCCTGAATCCAGTCAGCTGAGCCCAGACTTCCTCTTTATCCAGTCCGCTGCGAGAACATTTTGTTGTCTGGCACAGACACAGTATGCATCAGCTGAGGCAAACAACACCTTTGTCAGCTCTGATATTGTAAATATGTAGATATATGCACAGCTCTGAGTCACCTAAAATAGTGGGAAGGCTGTTATTTGTCCATTTTTTCTGGTTTAGCTATGAGAATATATGCTAGAAGTTTAATGTCTGTGTTTTGTTCTGTCCTGTTGAGTTAACAGTTTAAGTCTGTCAAAGAACTGTGAGTAATTGAGGAAATGTTGCCCTAAATTTGGTGAAGAAATCAACATTATTTGCATGTAGGCTACATGGGGTGGGGGGGATCATTCTGGAATGTAACCCCCACGATAGATGAGGGACCACTGTAATGATAATTAGTGAGGAAGAATAATGATACAGGAAACTCCAGCCTGCAAGTTGACAGGACTAGTTCCTTAGGTTTGTCATGTCTGAAACCCTGGACGTCTAAATCTGTGTTTTTTCATCTGTCATTAGTAGACAGAAATACATCAGACATGGTGTTAACTGCTTATTTCAATCACAATGAGTCTTCTGGGACATAAAAAAAACCACACCTTATGGATGGGTAAACATGGTAAAAAAAAAAAAACATTCAATTTGGACTTGCATGGATATGTAGTGTAGTCTATAAAACTTGAGATGGTTGTTTAATTTAAAGCATGTATTTGATCAATTACTGAAGGTGTAATCACTTCAATTGTTGAGTATGAAGATGTTTATGTCTGTGACTGAATATTTTCTTCTATATAGAATCTATTTTGCTGGCAGTTTGCAGCTTTACTTCTACGTTCTACATGATTTGTGCATTAGATTTAGTTCTATTTGATTCTAAATTTTGAGCTAAGTCTCTACTCAGCTTCTACATTTCAGCAGATTGTTTAGTGATATATTACATTACACAGTTGTTCTGCAGAGAAAACACTCCACCGTCTCCTCAGTGTTGCTATTTTTATGTCTATCTACTTTTAACACCATTTTATTGTCCTTGTCCTTTATGATTCCACTTAAACTAGAAGACGAAATAAATACATTTTAATATTATTACTCCACTCCACTATTCTGAGAAGACGACACCACCAGTCATTCCCTCCAAAACACAGAAAAATGCATCAACTCTTTAACATAGACGAACAATCAGATTATTGAACTGATACCACTAATATAACACTAATGATATCTCTCCTACAATGAGCTCCTGCTGCTATAGCGATACCTGAGATGTCTGTTTTTGTTGACCACTGTACTATTGCCCTCTCATCTTTCTAAAAAAGTAGATGTTTTTGCAGACGGCTGCGTTTTGTCCTCCACACTTCCGACCATCCGATGGCGTTTCCTGCCACCGCTGTCCTCTGCGTATCTATAACAGCCAGCGGCTCCTATGGCCACCAGTCACGTCACTACACTGTGTGTGTCAGACTCCATGTGCTTGTGGTGGAATCAGCAGGATGTTCAATTACACTGGCTCAGCTGGTGTATATACAGAGAGGACGGTTTACTGAGTGTCCACACACACTCTTAGGCACACACAAGCTTCGTGAGCCAAAAGTGTTTCATTAAAGCTCTGCCAGTAGAGCTGCTCAGGCTTGATCCATGACAAGCCACAGGCCTCGGCTAAATTACCACCAAGGCAGGGAACAAAGAGAGGGAGACCAGCATGAATTGATTCACAATAAGGGCTCAGCTCTCAGTCTCCTCTTGTTTTATTCATCTGGACTTGTGAGGGCTGAGTGAGGACATGACCAACGGCTTTTAAAACAGGACATCATGCAGCCAATAACCAAAGCTTAATGTCTTGTGTTTTAATCAGGAGCTGCTCAGATTGTGAAAGTTGAGACACCAAAGACCCTCCAAACAGGTTCATTCAAAGAAAAATGAAAATAAGCACAGTCAGCACAACTCTTAAACTAAGTTCAGGACTTTTTCATTCCACAAAGTTTTTTTTTTTTGTTTTTTTATAGCTCCAATAAAATGATCACCTCGGGGACAGAGAATGAAATATTGTCCAGAAGGTCCTTTGGCACAATATCTGCAGTGCAGCTAAAATAAAGCTGCACAGCAACTCTTCCCCTGACCTTTTCCACAAACTTATAGCAGCCACAGCTTTTCACAGTGCAGAACTTTGTAGCATACGGCACTTTATTGCATGTGAGTGCTTAATTACAATGAATTATTTAGCAGCAGCTCTTTGATGATGTGTCAGCTAACAGGAACAACATGTGTGAGTGTTTATTGGTGTGAGTGGCTTATACACTGAGTGTCTGTGTATTGTTGTCAGCCTGTCAGCTGTTGTGTGTGTGTGTGTGTGTGTGTGTGCGTGTGTGCGCGTGTGTGTGTGTGTGTGTGCTTGTATTACTCATGTTGTAGCGACAGAAATCTGTTTGCACACTCACATTGTGGTAACTTCTGTTTGGGAACCAGTCTCCATAACATAAATCATAAAGTTTTAGTGTGAAAACTTGGTTTAAGTTCAGGGTAAGGGTGAATATACAACTCTGTGTATTTGTATGGGCGTATATGTAAGGACGAAGTTTAACATTTTTTAGAAGTCGATTTAAAGATGGACAGATATTTTTACATCATGTATTACACCGTTAAAAAAAGAAAAAAACTGGCAAAAAATGACGACAAGGGTTAGAAAATACTTCAAAAACAGTGAAATATTCAAAAATGTTTTGAAAAATCTATAAAATGATCACATTTCTAACAGATTTTAATCCAGTAAACGGTGTCATTTGACATGGACGATATGTTATTTACATTTTGTTTATTCATGGTTAACATGTAAATGAATACTCTTTTCTGGGACTTTACTAGTTATATTCTGTAATTTAACAAAACAGTGAAAATCTGTTCAATAACTGTAAATTGTTCAAAAATATTACAGTTAGAAATGATTAAAAAAACATCCAATTTTTACAGTGTAAGTTTGTCTAATGATGATTTGAGGTTGAGACTTGTGTCCACATTAGCAGGAATGCTGTAGTAGCAGCAATACCTGTATGAGTTTTGGCCTAGACTGAGATATTTAGATACAGATGGTTGTGTCCTGAAGATAAATCCTGGTGATTGTTCCTCTAGGGCCATAATGAGGTTTACATTTGCAGTTTTAAGTAAAGTACTTGAACTCTGATGATCCATTAGCTTTTCATTTTATCTAATCATCAGATAATTTTGTTGCTTCTTTGCCACCCGCATGCTGATAAGTACTGTACGACACCTCAAAAGAATGTGTGTTTTGTTGAACTGGAGCCCAGGCACTTGAATCTTGCATGAGTGAATTTATTCTGTTTTGTTTTCCTATCTGGGTCAATATATAATTGCAGGATTTTTGTAGCATAGTTGACATTTTTGCTGTTTACAGGCCTAAAATCAATCAATTTTTACAGAAAGATTCTTCTAAATATTATATCTACAATTGAGTAAAATTGAAAGTTATTTATAAAGATATTGCAATAAACCTGCTGACATGCCATAAATCCACACTTGACTCACACACTACTTTATATGAAATAAGTCAGAAAGCCTTGGAGTCTGGCCAGTCTTTTCTTCAGGAGGAAATGACATCATGTGGAGCAGGTCATGTGATCTGGAATTAACACACTTCCTTGAGAGGTGTTTTTGTAATGGGGAACTTAGTGGAAAGTGATTTCTCACACACAGATACAATTTGTTATTTTCCATATAAAATTTAATAGATTGCCAAAAAAGAAACATCTGTCATGATTATCTCAACTGAATAAAAAGAACACAATCAAAACAATTTCTGAATCAGCTCATTTTATTATTGTTTAGCTAATTAGAAGGTGGTTGTTATTAAATTCTGACGGTTATTTAGTTGACATTTTAGTGATAGCTAGTCATTTTTTTATTAATAAGTGATTGTTTCCAGGATAAATAATTCTGGAATTTACAAAGACATGATCATAATGAAGATAAAAAACATTATTTTTTAACTTTTAATAAAAATATATGCAAGATATATCCCATGGACTTCAAAAGTCCCTCAATTATATATTGATCCATCTTTAATATATTGAACATTTGCTTCATTTGAAGCCATGTCTCGGTCCATTTTTCCACAGACATATCTGTTTTTACATTTGTTAAAGGTGTTATTATTCGGCCCTCCAGATCACACCCTCATTAGCATTTAGCTCACAACACTTCTGTGCTTTATTACAGCATCACACAGCAGCTTTAATGGCTGTTAACTCATTAATCTGTCGCTGTGACACAAACAACAGAAGAGACATTTGTTGCTTGTCAATCATCCGTTGTAGAACAGTCTGTACTGTTCGATATTCATGCAGTTGCATGACGTTACGTTTTACCTTCAAGCAGAGTGTAAGACAGGAATTTTATTGTGTGTTTGGCCCTGACAGCCTGTCAGCCTTTTGTGTCTCTGGCCTTCATTCCCTCGTGAAGGCTCTGGGGATGCTGATGCTCACATAATGAGCTCGCACATCAAGAAGTTTAGTGGCAGAGTTAGCACCAGGACAGAGAGTTAACTTTAAAATCACTGAGTCTGGACTTTTTTTGCACAGATAATAACACTGTCAGAAAAAAATTCACCTCCTGCACATCATCTGCAGTCCTGCTGCGACCCATCCAGACATGGCCATTAAAAAGTATTAGTTCATTTTTTAAGGGTATGTAATATTAAATTGCTCTGCCCCTGGCAAAGGCAGATAAGGTCACTCATTCTGTTTTCAGAAGCACCTTAATAGTACAAGGGAGAACCTGAAAACGATATGATTGGCAGTGGTGGAGGAAACAAAAGCCTTTTACAGACATGCACTACTTTCTGTGAATCTTACATCTTAACCAGTCAGTTTCATGTCTGAAACAGTTTCCATTTCCATAACAACCATAACGGCAATCATGACATTTAATTTTAAAAACGGTGTAAGTCTGAACTGTGTGCAGTTGCATTCATGGAGAGGCATGTACAAGTGACAAACCTTAAGTTGTGCGAAGTGATTTGAGGATTTTTCCACATTTCAACACCAAAATTGGGTCCAAAAACATCCCAGCACGTCAAAATCACAAAACACCTTTCTCATTCTGTTGCCCTACAATTTCACACCCGTTACATGCTGAAATATATATATGAATGCTGAAATATATATATATATATATATATATATATATATATATATATATATATATATATATATATATATATATATATATATTATAGATTACAGGTGATCTATTAAATACAGCTTTAAAGTAACTTTACTGCGATGAAGACATCAGATCAGATTACTAAGATGATTCTAATCTGGGTTTTGACAAAATGTTGACAGGAGCTGAAGTTTAGTTTGTTGCTTCCAAATGTTTGTAGGAGTTTTTCCTCTGAATTTATGAAATACCTGTATCATCAAACATAATATCATCTCCAGTGTGAGAGAGTTGCTCACCTGGTACAAGAGCAGTCATTTCAAACATTACTGATAATCCCCAACATGGAGACAGGATCAGTGAGGATCTAACAGGAAGTCAAACTGTGCTTTTCTTCATGCTTAAGTTAAATCATTTGTTACTTAGCGGCCGTCTTCAGTTTGAGTCCTGAACCTCATTACAGCTGTTGGGATGTTTTTATTTTACTGTTGTACTAGTTGTAGAAGTTTCAATGTTTAGGAAATCTTAAACAAACTATTAGTTATTTAGACAGCTTAAAAAGCTGCTATTAGTTCAGATTTAGTCTTTTGTTTACTTCCTCCTTTTATTTGTTTTTCCTCCTTTTTTGATTGCTGATTATTTTTACTTGTGTCTTGTCTCCCCAATCAGTTCTCTGTTTATATCTAGTCCTGCTTCTTCTCCTCTCTCTCACCAGTGTGTCCTGTTTGCATCCTTGTTTAGCCTCCAGAAAAATCTGCCTGTTTACCGCCTGTTTGTTGAACTCCTCTTCACCAGCCTGGATCTCCCCTGTGCTCCTCTGCTTTGTGTTTTTGTTCCTTTTCCTGGATTCCACTTCTTTTGGGATTAGTTCTTCAGATTCAGTTCTTCAGTTTGCTTCCTGGATCACCAACTGCTTTCTGTTTACTCCCCTACCTGACTTTTGGCACAAGGTTTTTGCAAGCTTCATGAAAGTTAGTTTTAGCTCATTCTCCTGCCAGTCTGCTGTGTTTGCATCTGAATCATATTCCAATAGCCTTTGCAGTTTACGGCATTATTATGTATTATATGTCGTTTGATAAATTGCCCAGTCTCAAGTGTATGAGTACCATTAATAAATGAAACAGTGAGGAACATTAACATAAAAGGAACCCATGTTTGAATGACAGAACGCTGTAGCTGTAACGGACTGATGAAGCCAGCAATATTATGTATCCCCTGTCTGACAAGAGCTGAAGTATTTTTTTTTATTTTTATTTAAATTTACAACGTTTCCCTTCAGAATTTTGTATGAAAAGGCTTTCAGAACATCTCTGATATTACTTTGACATTTAACATGTACTGATAATTATACTTATTATGAGAAAGTCCCATCCACTGGTTGAACCCTCTCCTCTTGACATTACCTAGTCTGTTAACAGTCGCTCACATCAATAATCAGCCTCAGTCAGCATCTGTAAAGAGCTTTTCTCTCTTTTTTTGCCTTGAGCACCAGCTCTGTTTTGTTTTTCTCAAGCTGTGATAGCTTCCATCCATCATCTATACACCGCTTAATCCTCACTAGGGTCATGGGGGGGCTGGAGTCTATCCCAGCTGACTCAGGTGAAGGCAGGGGACACCCTAGACAGGTCACCAGTCTGTCACAGGGCTACATACAAAGACAAACAAGCACTCTCACATTCACACCTACGGGCAATTTAGAATGATCAATTAACCTCAGCATATTTTTGGACTGTGGGAGGAAGCCGGAGTACCCGGAGAAAACCCACGCATGCACAGGGAGAACATGCAAACTCCATGCAGAAAGATCCCGGGAAAGCCGGGACGCGAACCAGGGATCTTCTAGCTGCAAGGTGAAAGTGCTAACCACTACACCACTGTGCAGCCCCGCTGTGATAGCTTATCCCTTAAATTTAAATGTGCTTTTTTTATGCTCCTATGGGGCATTTTTAATCACTGTCCTTTACCAATTTTGCCGAGCACTTTAATTTGTCTGTGTTTATGAAATGCGCAATTGAACATGTTGTGCAAAGGCATATTAATGTTTAATATAATGCGGAACAAAAGCACAACAATAGGCCATAGATGGACTATAGATGTATAAAGCACAGAGTCTGTTCCCATCAATCATCATCTTCAGAACAACAGCACATCTTTTTTGACAAATGGATCATCGTGCTGCATGTTGTGTCTCCCTTTAGTTAACTGAAGTGAAATTAATGTAGCTCTTAAATCAACAGTGACAGAAGCTTAATGAGAATTGACGCAGATGGGAAGTGGATGAGCCTTCACACTTTAGATGTACAAAACACTGAACTGACACAGACGTGGATCAAGGACAAACATCCCAGACTTCAAGTACATGTGGGATTTATCGCTGTGAAAATCTACTTAACTACTAGTTTCACAGCAATGCCATCTGCCACACAGGCATCAGCTCCAAAACTATAAAATTATACTGATCTATACAGCAAAAGGTAATCTGGCTCTTCATTTTATCCAAGCTAGCTCATTAATGCATACCAGTGCATGTTTCATGAAACGTGTAGGGAGTGAAGTTGTAAATACATCACACCCAACAATAATGGACACTAATACTAACATCCTCTCCTCTGCTTTGTATCAGGCCCATCCATAATTAATGCTTTGATAAATTAGACTCTGCGTTCTCTGTTTAGATCTTGTAATGCTCTGAGAGGTGGCATTTGTTTTCCCTGGTTAAGCTCTTGTTAGCACAGGATGATGAACAAGGTGTCAATCCACAGTACAGTATCACTGACTCCAGGAAGAGAGAAAGAGTAAAAAAAAAAAAAAGAGACATTGTGTTTTTGTGTCCAATCAGTAGTGAATAAAGCAGAGCTGCTGATTCCAAAAATACTATGGTACATGGCAGCAAACCACCAGGTATTTTCATTTTTCCTTGCACAGACATGCAGTATGAGATCTGCCATGCACACAGGGTGCAATTTCACTCATAATGTACAAGAAATATGTACTACAGTGGCTCAATTTCTAGGAGGAAAGTGGACAAATGATCACCTCGCTTTGTAGTTTCATACCTCAAAAACATCTGTGTAAGATTTAGAATGACACCAGACTGAATTCTGACTCTTTTATCATCTCTGAGGACATTGAAGGGACACTTTCACCCCCTTTTCCCCTATTTTCAAATTCTCCAGCACTATGGGGTTGACATCTGCATTTATCTCTCACCAAACCAGAGTGATCCAGTAGACTTGCTATGACCATGCTGTGAGGAAGTAAACAGCAAATATTATTTCAACTAAATAAAGAAAAGACTAAAATAATCCTTTTTGGCAATAATAAATAACAGAAGACTGGCGCTTGGTGCTTCCCTTGAGTCTAGGGCACTAAACACCCACATCAAGAATCTTGGTGTTATCATTGATGAGGACCTACATTTCTTTGGCTGTGACTAAGTGTTCATTTTGGCAACCCTAAAAGCACAGCTAAAATGAGAAATTTTATGTCCAAGCAAGACTTAGAAAAGTTTGCAACCCTTATTAGCCCATTAGAGAGCAAAAATCTGTTGCTAGAATACTGACAAACACCAAGAAGGGAAAACACATCACTCCTCTTAGATCCGTGCTCTGGTTTCTAGATAAATATAGATTTGAATTTAAACACATGCATGTTGTCTATTAGTCAGAGCCCAAAATATATCAGATGTTTACTGAGTACAGGCCTGGTATATCTCTCAGATCTGCAGGGACTGGTCAGCTAACACACACAGTTCATGGTGAAATGGCTTTTAGCCTCTGGAATCAACTCCATTTGGATATTAGATTTGATCTAGTTACTAATATAACCATTTTTTAAAAAATATGCTCAAGACTGTTCTTTTTTCCACTGCCTTTAATTATTGTCCAACATTTACACATTCTATAGATTTTTGTTCAAACTTGTCTGTACTTTTATAAAGTTGTCTTTACTTCTATTTATTTGATACCTAATCTTTATTTTTTTTCTGCTCTTTTAATTTGAAAATGTATAATGGACTACATAAAAAACTAAAAACTCTTTCTATCCACAGGCCATCAGGCTACTAAATCACTGACTCACTTGCAATATCTTATAAACAGCAATATTTTAGACACATCCCTTGCTTGTTTACATATGATAGTATTGCAATATTGCCAACGTTTGCACATAGTATTTGTAACTATTTTTTTAATCTTGTTTTATTTCATTTTTAATTTATTTTATTATTATTATTATTATTATTATTATTATTATTATTATTATTATTATTATTATTATTATTATTATTATTATTATTATTATTATTATTTCATTCTTATCTTATCTCATTTTATTTGTTACATCAGCTGTTGAGGGAACTCAAATGGCAAAATAAGAATTTCATCACTCAGGATAACCACTGTGTTTCTGCTGTGTGGATGACAAGAAAGCGTTCTTGCTTCTTCTTGAATCTTGAATCTAAAGCACTTAGAATTGCCTTTGTGTATGATATGTGCTATACAAATAAACTTGCCTCGCTCTGCTGTTAAACTAAACATCAATTAATATACCCTGTTGTAAGCAGAGGCTCTAGTGGATTTACTATTATTAACATTACCCATGAGCCTCCTCAGCCTCTGTAGTGTATTAGATATCACGCTCGACTGCATCTTCTTGTCAGTGGTCCAGTTGTTCAAGTGGTTGTGATAGTGAGGCAGTCTGCTCTCTGAGAACTGAAACTTGTGAATGACAGAAGTGGGATATTTATACAGCACAGCAGAGAGTAATGATGCGGTTGAGCAGGTGGACGTTCGTGTGATGGCTATAATCTGTAATACTAATGATAATCCAGGGTCTTACAGAAACTGAATGTGATTATGTATCTGTTTGAATTAAAAAAGAAAAAGCTCTCCAGGTTATATCCCATGAAAGTGTAGTTCAGAATCTGATTCGGTCCAGGGCTTTTACATTTTTCTTTGTCAATAACTGTCTCCAGCCGCAGTAGAAATAAATCATGCAGTTGTGCATCACGCTGCTGGAATGTTTATTCAACAGAACCTCAAACTTCGGACAGCTGTCAGAGAGATAGTGCAGATAGCACAAACTGCAGATCTATACGCATCTACTGCATAATGCATTTCTTTCTCTTTTTTTGAGTTTTTTTTAATTCATTTTCTTCCAGCAGAGATTATATAATTACATGAGGCAGCTAGTTTGTGACACACTCAGCATACAGTTAGCAAACGGAGGGCTGTCATCAGGTGACAAAATCAGAAATATATTGTATTAGAAGCCCTTTTTTCTTGTGTGTAATACCCATAACAGTCACAGACAGAGCAAGCACCTGCAGTCTACTCCACATATATGCCACTGTAGTGCAGCGATGAACGTGCTCATCATTCCAAACAGAAACAGTGAGAGAGGACAAACTGTGCAATGCTCCAGATGTGAACATTGTGATAGCAGAAAATGTTTAAAGCAGGTCAGTTTGCATGTGAATCTGATTTTCCATGTGTAAAAGAAGCAATCATGATTTTTGGAGTCAATCTTGTGCTGGAATATTAAAGGTTTTGTGCTGTAATCACTGTGGGAAACTGAATGTTTAATGTCACAACTTGCACCAGAAACACATCACTTCCTTATGCACAGTTTAAACATTTGGAAGTCCTCCATTATTAGCTTATTATGTGGGTCTACCACTTCTTGCTTCTCCCTGAGAACGGCAACAGATATCGCTGGAGAGGGGAAGCAGGAGGAGGCGTCAGCCGGCAGCCTCTGCAGACGACATGCTGCGAGTCAGACGGCTTTAACCCTGACGCTCGGCTAGTTGAAACTCTAACCTTCAATGTGGACTTTCTTCTTCAAGATCTGGCCAGGGTGACCCATCTCTGAAGAATTATCACACACACACACACACACACAAAGAATGATCTGTCCCACTACTATTGACTAGCACGCAGGGAGCCAGGAGTTTGGTTGCCATGGATACCGTTTCAGGTGTTTTGGGTCTGCTTAGTGTCTGCTGGTGTTTTGGTCTGATGGCTTTTGGGGTGTGTGTCCTTGCATGCTTGTGTGTGTGCGTGCAGGAGTGTGTGTTTGTGCACAGATGTGTGTCCGTGTACCCAGCAAATTGTTGTGTTGTCTGTGAGCAGAATTACAAGTCTCTCTTTTGTCCCCCTGTCATGCCACCGTTCTCTCTGTAATCTGTTCTGTTTCCACTCAGATTTGAGCCACCCTGCCCCTTTCGTTCTTTCTTTCTTTCTTTTCTCTGCCTTTTCTGATATCTCAGGCATACAGAAAGTAGACTCTGAGAGTGTAGTAGGTCAGACTTGGCCAGTTCATGTTGGCCCAGCAGCCCACTTGTCAGGCTCTGCTCTGTGCACCGAGGCTGAAAGACTGATGGCACCAGGAGGCAGCGAGGAACAGAGATGGAGAGGAAGAATCAGGGACAAAGACAGAAGGACAACGAGGAGTAATGGTTCAGGGAAATCTTCCTCTACGGATCTAGAGAGGATTCATACTTGTCAAAGGTTATTTGATCATACAGGGTGGGTGATATTACGGTGAAACACAGTCGTGCCTGATATCTGCATGGGTCTGAGTCATGTCCTGATCAGTGATTCATTCTTAAACAGGCAGTGAGAGGCAGCCGGTTCACAGCGAGGTGAGCGAGCTTCGTCTTCTTGTCCTCCTCCAGGATTCTTTGATTTGATTTGTTTTGATGAAGTGTGCTCCGTAATTAGAACTGCTGTAGTCAATAGCCAGAATGTTTCGCTCTGTAATCATGCATCATTCTTGCAAAGTGACACAAATTCATGGATACTTTTTCTGTTTCTGGATGCTTGTTGTAAGTCATGCTGACTTGTAAGACAATCATTGTTTACTTTTATATCTTGACTGCAACCGAAATTTTGAGTCCAGTATTGATTTTTCCTCCGCTGTACAATGAATTCCAATCCTAAATGTGTTACCTGAGACCAACATATGTCCTGGGGGAAACAAAATTAACTTGTTGTCAGTGCTTTAATGGAAAAACAATCATTCTAAATGACATCAGGGACGTTTTGGCAGTTCCTTACTGTAGTTTCTTGTTAATAATCAACTAACATCTATCAGAAATTAAACTTTTATACCACAGTCTCTCTGCAACAAGCCAATATATGCTGATTACTGACTTCATTTGTCTAGCCCTAATTACTTTCCATCAACTAATTACTTATGTATGCAATCAAATTAAAGAATAATAGAGAAATACATCAACATCTATGGTCAGGGTTGCACTTTGAATTCATCAACCTTGCATTACCAGTCTTTTCTAATAAATAAATCAGGAAAATTAAAAGTAATGCATACAAAATCAGAGCAAAACGCTGTTTTCACTGTTGTGGCTGTTAAACTATGCTGTAAGTTATGTAAGTAAGTTTGCATGGAAACAAAATATGCCCTGGAAAGTGTGTGTGTTTGTTTTTTAGCTTGACTCCGTATAAAGAGAAAGAAGGAGGAGGAGGAGCTGACAGTGGACTAATATTCTCATCTAACATACAATACAAAAAAAGCATTCATCACTTCATCTGACTTTTCTTTGATACATTTTTTTAGCACTTTTGCTTCAATTTTCAAACTTACTAGCAGTGTGGCTGCCAGAGAATGATTCAGTATCACCACATACATACACCTACTATCTTATCCCTACCATACCATCTGAAAGTATTAGAAAAATGTATCAGAGAACAGACAAAGATTGCAACGTATTGAATCAACAGACAAAGAAATGAAAGTCAGCACTGAATCCATTCATCTCCCATCACCAAGCAGAGCAGTTTTCTTTGCTTGCTGTCTTTGTAAAGCATCAGAAATCCACTTCAGAGGTTCTCAAAGTTCTGAAGCAGCTGCTTCAAAACAGCACCAAGACTACGTGAATGAAATTTTATCTTGTGGACGTGTTTATCCAGTAAACAACAGTCACAGCAACAACAAAAAAATCTCACCCACCAATTAAATATTCACAAGACCAACACCAGCTTCTTGTAGATGCTTTTAAATCTGAATGAGTTTTCTTAAGACGTGCAAGAGCTCACATACAGGGAGATGCATTAAGATGTTTCTCAGCTACTTCTCTTGACAACAAGTACACATTCTTGCAAAACATTGTGTTTTCTAGGAACAAAAGCGCAACATCTTGGTGCACCAACAACAGAACTGCCCTCAAACGTGACGCTATAGGCAAGATTTTGAGTTTAAAAAGCCACTTGAGTGTGAAACAGTCAGAACACCTGAGACTTCCACAGAGAAATGAGATAGATAGATAGATAGATAGATAGATAGATAGATAGATAGATAGATAGATTACACAGATTTTTAGACACATTTTTTTATGAAAACTTCTATAATAACACAATATAGCTCATATTTAACAGACAACATCAAATCAATGTAAAATTACAAATCCAATACAGCACACACACATGAAAACTAAACAAATGTACATCACAGAGAGCTCACCTTCATGATGCATCCCTCCGTTGCTAGTCCACTCTGACACACATGTGCTTTCCAGGGTGTGTGTGTGTGATGACAGGAACAGAAAAGAGTGTGTGTTTGAGCTGCAAAATGTGCAGCTTCCCCTCTCTTTGCTCAGAGGAGTGGAGTCAGACCGTCTCCGCAGAGAAAGTGTGTGTGCTGGTGATTGTAAATGTGCACGTGTGTGTGTGTGTGTGTGTGTGTGTGTGTGTGTGTGTGTGTGTGTGTGGGAGATGAGTGTGTGGCGGAGAGGGAAAGTGCTGCTCCTCCTAGCTGCTTCTACTGTATGAATGAAAACTGTCACACCAAAGGACACACCTAAATCCTGATCGATCGATCTATCTATCTATCTATCTATCTATCTATCTGTCTGTCTGTCTGTCTGTCTGTCTGTCTGTCTGTCTGTCTGTCTGTCTGTCTATCTATCTATCTATCTATCTATCTATCTATCTATCTATCTATCTATCTATCTATCTATCTATCTATCTATCTATCTATCTATCTATCTATCTATCTATCTATCTATCTATCTATCTATCTATCTATCTATCTATCTATCTATCTATACACTTTTTCTCTCATCTCGCTCTCCCGTCTTCTTCTCTCTGTTCTCTGTTTCCTGTCCTCTCTTCTCTCTCTCTCTGTCTCACTTTCCTCCTCTCCTCTCATCTCACCGTATCGCATGTTATCCGTCCACCTCCTCCCAACTCTCCCTCCCTTCTCCCATCTCGCCGCCCTCTCTCCCTCTAATAGAAAGCTCACATTTCTCCCATGTAGACTCAGAAAGAGGGAGGGAATGGAGAATAAATAGACGCTCAGACTCTCCTCTCTTTACACTGTACTGCTTGTTTCCTCTCACCTTTGCTGTCCGCGATAGTCAGCTCCTCTGCCTCTTACTCGAGCTTAATTAAGTCTATTTTGTTCTAGCAGTAATGCAATAAATGATGCTGCTGCAGAGGTACGGCATGGGGCAAATTACAGGTGCAAATCCTGGTGAAACACTTGCAACCACAGCAACTGTGTTACACAACTGAGACAGGCAGACTTAAAGAGGGAAAGAAAAAGCGAGATGCTGCATGGTCTTTTCCAAGAGTGAATCTCTGAGTTCAGTGACATCAATCAAACATCTCATGGGGTAAATTCATGCAGGTGAACCCCTCGCACCTCTCAGCATGCCACGGCAATATTGGCAGCACATTGAAATGCAGAGCAGCTCCCGTTCAGAATGCAGAGTACGGATAGTAAATCTTTTAAAGTCTGTCTGCCCTGCAGCTTTGTGCTGACACAGAAAAACCAACAGAGGGTGCTGGTACACTTATAATACAGGAAGTAGGAGGAAAAGAGGGGAAATCAGGGGTGGTGGTTGGCAATAAAATAGACACTTCAGTATAACTTTAAGGCCTTACATCCACAAGTTATCATTTGTAGCAATGGCAGCATAGCAGAGTAGATGAGTCCAACATTCAGAAGTGTTATAAAGCCATCAGTGAAGTAATGAGAATAAACGAGCCAAGAATAGAGCAGAGAGCAATAAAATACACAGTGTTGTTTTTCATGATTAAAGCCCTTACAAATACATCGTCTTTATGTCTTTTTTTTATGGCCCACCTGCAGCTCACCACCCTGTAGAACAACTTTACTACATCGGCAATAAAAGCCCATAAACAAACACAGTTACAGCACGCAGGAAACTTTCACAAATCACTTGCAAGACTACAAGGGTTACCTTTAGCTCAAGTTTAATTGTTATACCTGCCTCTGAGCTGAACCCTGTATAATGAGATGTACTTTATTTAAACACTAAGTGACAGGAACATACAGTACATCCCATGGAAATCATTGGCGTTTTTTGGTAAATTTGGACGAGCAACATTTGATCCTCTTTGAAACACTGCCTGCAGATCAAGGTGACAGTTATATTCCCCCACAGAGTCCAGAAGCAATGAAATACAATGAAAGTATTCAGAGGTAAGCAGAAGACAGGGATGTGGAACTATAGGTGAAGCAGAAGATTTAATAACAGCTTAACCCTCCTGTTGTCCTCATTTACGGGCACCACAAACACATTGTTTCATTGTCTAAAAAAAAATCTAAAAATTCAGCAAAAAAAATTCACCAAATTTCTGAAAATTTGCAAAACCTTCAGGAAGAAAATTCCAATAATTCCTTAAAAGTTTCCCTTAAAAGTTTTATTTATTTATTTATTTATTTTAAAAATGCCTTGTAAACCCTTGTGAATATTTTCAAAAAAATTGTAAAAATCTTCCAAAAAATCCTAAAAATATCCAAAGTGACTACATATATATCAGTAAAACTTCTAATATTTTCTTTAAGAACATTCACAAAAAAATCAACCAAAATTCAGCGAAATTCATTGGATTTCAGTTGATTTTTTTGTGAATATTCTTAAGAAACATTTTTAACATTTCCTTTTTTCCACCAAAAAGAATGTTCAAACATTTCCCCAAAATGTTGAAAATGTGGACATCAGAAGTTTCACCGTGGAAATGTATTTTTTTTCTTCCACATTTTCAGACTTTAAAACAGATGAATTTGACCCGCAGGACAACACAAGGGTCAAAGTAAAGACACAACAGGAGAAGACAACAGAGAGAACCTGGCAAACAAACAACCTCTAAAATAAAAAATCTCACAATCACACGCCACCGTTCTATATCTCTAATTTTGTGTCTTCTCTCTCCTGTTGTTTGTGTTTTGTCCTCTCTGCAGGTTTCTCAGGATCTGGAGCTACACGTCTGTAATCTGCAGTTAGACCTCCAAGGTATTCTTTGTTTTTTCACAAATTGTCTGTTCTCCATCTGCTATCCTGTTCTTTCTCTTCTCTACCCTTGCCCCAACTGGTAGAGGCAGATGTCTGCCATCACTGAGCCTGGTTCTGTTGGAGCTTTTTCTACCCACTGTTGCCATGTGCTTGTTTGAACTGAATCCAGAGGAAACTTTGGATTTGTTGGGTTTCTCTGTGTCATTTTTTTGTTTTCATCTTATGATGTAAAGTGCCTTGACATGACATGCTGTATGTTTTGAATTGGCACTATATGAATAAAACCAAATTGACTCGTATAACCAGTCCAGTTACATAACAATATCCACTCAAATTCACCTAACATTGGCTAAAGTGTTGCGGACTTCCAGGTTTTCTTGCTTACAGCTGTGTGGAAGAAGATGATGTCTGAAGTAGCTCCAAAGCTAAACCCATGCAGCTACTTTCAGTTAATGACATTTATTTTCTAAATGAATGACAGCAGAGGCAGCAGAGCAAAAAAACACCTTTTTCTCTGGATTATTCTACCTGCACAGAACCATACAAGCATATTTATGTGAAAGTTCACTGTCACTTTCTGTCCTGCGACACCATCAGTCTCTGAAATCTCCTAAAAATGCCAAGCATAAATCTAAAAGGCTGTCTGCTCTAAAGCATTTATCTCATCTGTGCTCATCTACTGAATCATATTTATCTGCATGTGTCACTGAGAACCTCTGAGGGATCTATAACCTGTAATCCAACACAATAGTTGCTCAGTTTTCTGACGCTGATTAACTGGTTGGTGTCAGAGTGTTTGATGGTGCAGCAACATTTCTACCTGCCTCTGTGTGTGTCTTTGTGCTGCACATCAGTGAAGCTATCGTCCCTGTGGGGGTCATTACAGGAGCTAAGCACACATCAAGCAATATTCTACAGACACACAGGAGTGGTGATTGCTGTTCCATGAAAGACACACTGACTTTTTCTGTCTCTTCACACGCCAACTAATGTATTTGTCATGGGCAGCGCTGATGCAGACTCTGCTGTCCATCTGCAGAGTGTTTTTGTTTTTGCACTGCGGAGCTGCGAGCTGCTGACTTGGCACTGCTCGCGACAACAAAAACAAGGCAGGCATTGCTTGAACCCTGTCTTATATTCACAGCTTGGTGTGTGGTTCGGGTCATTTCGCAAGCAATTCTCAGGCGACAGCTCCAAGTAGCCTTTCCTGTATCCTCGGGCAGATAGTGGGCAGCCATCAGGTGCTACACTTCATGAATTATCAAGCTGCCTCTCTGGTCAGTGTCAGCTAGCGATATTACAACACTAACAGTGTCCTGACGGTGTGTTTTTGAACCTTTTTTACCTACCTTAGTTTGTGCAAAATTCCTCAAGATCACTCCAAAATATTTTATAGTATCTGGAAACATGTTTGTGACTATCTAGTCTATAGGGAATGCCAAGATCCAAGATTTTTGAGCAGAATATTGCATTATAGCAACATTACCACTTCACCTGTCAGTAATTTTAATGTGGCCAATCAGTATATGTCAGTCTTTACTGACATCTATCACAATATCATGTATTTAATGACTGATGTGGTCATAAACTTCTCACTGTGGCACAGTTTTTATGAGATTGACTGTCAGAAAGTGACAGACTGCACTGAGAAACAACGGCAGCTTTTTGACTTGACTTCACCACTCTGCTGTTTCAAGCCAGATGGTGATTTGTTGCAGAACTACACTAGCGGTTTTGTAATGATTTTGCTGAAGGCTCTCAGGGGTTTGAAATGAGTTACAGTCTCTGGAGCTGGAATGACGGGACAGATGCACATGTTGCAAAGTTCTCAAAGAATTTGTCATGTGTTTGCTCCCTCGTTCTTTCACACACAATGCGGTAGTTCTGCATGAAATGAGATTTAAAGAGCCATCAGCTGCCCGTGGGTTGGAAGAAACTAATGGACACAATACATGCATTACAGCTGATAAGTGTATTTGTTAAAATGTCAAACTATTCCTCTGAATATATCCAAGGTTGCCTATTTTTACACATTTTTAGGATTTAAAAATAAATAAATAAAAAATATTTTTAAAAAATCCTAAAAAATAAATCTGGCTGGATAATGATGGAATTCTGTTGTGATGTTCAAAAACTAAAGAAAAATAGTTAAATAACTACATTTTTAGTGGCTTTAAATACAATAAATTAGTGTAATTTTACAATCTAGTGTGTAAAAGAACTAATTGCTATTTGTGAAAATATTGAATATTATTTAGAGTTGTTTCTGTTTTTAAAAGGGTAACATGTAAATGATTACTTTTTCTTTTTATATTTTAGAAGTTATTGTCTGTGATTTAACAACATGTAAAATCTGCAAAATAACAAAAAATTTGCTGATTTAAATAAAAAACTGAATGTAAGTTTATGGTCAAATGTTATAAAAGAATGAATTACAACTTTTAAAATACTATTTTTTTCTTGCAGTTTACAAAATAAGAACAATCTGGACAATAGCAGTAAAATTATTTCTTTTAAATAACATAAAATATCTGTAAAATCATATTTTTTCTGCTGCACTTAAAAACTGGTAAAAGTATACATTTATAATAGCAGAGCTTCTCAGTAATTCATTTACATTTATTTATTTTTGGGTTGTACAAAAATCAGCATGCTGTACAGTTGTCAAGATTGGAGAATTTAGCTGTAGAAACTAAAACATCAGTTTCCTTTTTGGCACCAGGCTGTAGACGAGTTTATTTCTGCTATAAAGTTGAGCATTTTAACATGAGAGTCTATGGAGAGTGACTCGCTTCAGGAGCCAGCCTCTAGTGGCCATTTGTGGAACAGCAGTTTTTACTTTAGCTGCTTGATTTGTCTGCAGTTACAGGCAGATGAAAGGGTAGATTTGATCAAAGAAATTAGCATGTCATCACATGAATGATAAATTGCCAGCACTTATATCTCACCTTTGAACCTTAGCCAGATTCTACAGACCTCTTTACAACGTATTCCTCATTCACAGACGTTCACACACCGCTGGCGCCATGCAGGACGCTCGCCTTCGATCTCGAACATACTTCAGTCTGTGGAGGGGTCAGGGGTTGCCACTTTACGGTTAATAAACAACGCCCTCTACCATCTGAGTCACAGGAGTCAGACCTAAAGGTTTGATGTCCAAGCATTGAGAGGCTTTCTGTCTTCCATTTAATCAAAACATTACTGCATCCCTGTCTATATATTTATTATAATTTGCCACGCAGAGATGAAGTAATCTTGGATGTAAAGGACTCCCTGACCCGACCACCATACAGCCCAGCACACATTTTGACACCAAATACACACGACCACAAAGCAGGAACTTTGTAGTAAAGACGTCAATTGATGAAGCGTGAAATAATCCCTGCTAGCATATACACAGATATTGCACTTTAGTGGTTACATAAACTGCAGCCTCCCTCATCTCTGCTCGCCTATATTGAAACCCTCTGAAGCCTGAGAGTCTGCTGAGTTTCCATTATTACAGCTATATGAGCTATGAATTGTTCACTTGTGAAGCATTTCTACAAGTTATTAGAAAGGGGATAAAGGGAATACTGAATTAGATTATGAGATGCCAGCATAAAAGTTCCCCATTTAATCTCCGTTCTGAGCTCAGTGCTGCAACAGCCCCAGAGCGACTTCATACGGATAAGATAACACGCTGGTTTCATGCCAGGATTAAATCCCTCTGACCTTTTCAGAACTTATGGATTCCACACATCAGTGAGCACCTGGCGACTGTGCTTACATAACACTTTTTCAGCTAAAACAATTTGTCTTTATGTGCACAGAAACAGACTCTAATGAGTTTGAGCTAATTGCCTAATTAGTTCACCTCAGGAAAAAGAGTGTGGCTTCCAGTGGATTTTACCCCATTAATCCATCTCAGCATGTGGTCGTGTGAGCCTAAAGAGGAAGAGAAGCATGTTTAAGTGTGAGATGCAACACAGGAAAGAAGCAGATCAGAAAGGAAAGAAGAAAAAATGGCCAATTGGAGTAAATGAGATGAAGGAGATTTAAAGCTCACATACAGGAAACTGTCAGCCAGCATGCTTCAAACCCTCACATCCTAGAGAGAAGTTCAATTAGCCGCTGTTAAAACTGATGCTGCTCATTATCTGGGTACTGTACATACAACACACACCTCCACTCCTGGTTTTACTCATTAGACAATAGCTCCCTCTGCTGTCCATACAGTCTCAGTGGTGTCGATCAAATCACTGCATGAGTAATAACACTAAAGGACAGGTGTGTTCAGCTGTTGTATTTTCAATACACTGGAGACTTCATATCCATATACACACACTGATGCTTCATAAATCATCTGTGCAAAACTTGATTTATGCAAACATATTGTAATCGGAACCAATCTAATTTTGCACCTCGGATATTACAACTGAGAATGGAGGATGTCCAATGAAAATAAATAAAAAACAGAAGAAAAAAAGTGAAAATCTGGCTGCATTGATGCCACAAAAATAAATTAAAGCAATGGATGAATATTATCTGTAAAATATTGTTATATTTGGTGGCTTCAAGTGCAGTAAAATAGTGTAATTTTACAGTCATAAATTGTAAAATAACTAATTACTATTTGTAATGAAACTGATTTTTATACTTATTATGGGACATTATGTAAAATTTTGGTCTGTTCTTTTTTTTAATATGTAAATTAGTATTCATTTTCTATGATTTTACTAGTTATTATCTGTAATTTCACAAAACATGAAAATCTGTAAAACAACAGTAAAAAAACTGTTTACATTTTATCTTCAGCCCTTAATAATCATATTTTATATTTCAAATAACAGCAAATATCTGTAAAACAATAATATCTTTTGCTGATTTAAATCCAGTAAAATGACATAATTTTGTGGTCAAACATTGTCAAAAAACAAAGAATCTTTTTTTTTTTTTTAAATTTAGTTTTTTTTTATGTGGACATTGTTCAGAATTTTGGCATTTTTTATGGTTGAAATGCATTTTTAAAAAATTACTTATTGTTGGTGATTTTCCAAAATTTGTAAAATTGTTGTTTGTAAATTGTTTACCATTTTTTCAGTCTCTAATATATATAATTATTCTTTCAAACACTGAACAGTTGACATTATTCACAGTTTCAGGATTGTACACTCTTTTTCTGTGACTTTACCTGTTATTAATATATTTTTTAAATTTTATAGTTAAATGTTTTAAAATGTTCTTTCATTTTGTATTCTATATTTCTACTCAACTGCACTTCAGAGAAAATATTGTACGATCTACTCTACTACATTTATTTGACAGTTTTAGTAACTTTTCAAATGAAGATTTCACACAATAGATGACATAACCAGCTTTTAAAACACAACACATTGTTAAAGATGAAAGTTGTGGTTTCCAACCTTTGTTTGCTTCTGATGTTGACAAAAAGTAGTGCGTAGTGGGGGTTGAGTTTCAGATGTCTGAGATGTTACCAGCCACACTTCAATTAATATTCAGATGATCTAATATCTTACCAAAAATCAATCCTTAAAGAAAAAGCCCAGAAACTGAAAACAGATGTCTATCAGAACTAGTCCCTGTATATAAAACTGTATATAAAGTATTTCAAACTAGCTCCACATGCAGCAGCTACAACAGTAACAAACTGATGCTTCAATATTCATAATCTAATGTTTCCATATATAAAATATCAGTCAGAGGGAGCAAACCTGCACTTTTGCTTTAATACTTTAATTAACGCAGTATTTTTCCATTCCACCACTGACTGCAGGCGATCCTACCTTCACTATCATATCAGTCAACACATAAACTGCTTCTCCTAAATTCATTAACACGCTCACACATGTTCAGTTTTATGTGTTTTATATTCAGTGAAGAGGAGTAACTGCACTTCTGCTTTATAAATGCCACTCTTTAGTACCCGTCTGTAATCCAGTAACATTTTGAATGGCCCTGTGCAGATGGACAGCGAGTAAATGATCAATTAAACACGTCTTGAGCAGCTGCAGCGTCTCATTTTTAACAGCAAACAGATGCGATGAAAACTTTAATTAAATCACGAAGTGAGGACATAAAGTTAACTTGCAGCTGAAGTGAAGTGAAGCTGAACTTGTGTCAAGCTGTCGAACACGGAGCTAAACACCCCAAGCGTCAGTTTAATTGGTACCGGGTATCGAACACAAGGATGAGAGCAGGTGATGGATGATGGGAACCTCCAGGCCAAAGGGATCTACATACCCATCATTCTATATAGATTTCTGTCTGACTATAGAGTCTGATTGCATTTACACCAGCAACCTTCACAGACTAAAGACGCCTTACTTCATGTACCACTTTCCGCCAGAGGATCCCTGGGTAGGAACACAACCTCATCTAACTTTAATCAGCCTTTGCAGGCACTGTTGTGTGCTGTCTTTCATTTTTCTGGCTTCCCTTCGCTGGCGATCTCCCACACAAACAGAATATCCAGTCTAATGTGTGACAAAACACCTTTAATTAACCACTCACACTCATTACAGAAGCTCTGTAACACACACTGTGCTTGACGGGGGAAAGTGAGACGGCAATGTATTATCTTTTACATGTCTAAGAACAAGCAGCGACACTGGAACATGTCATTGAGACATCAAAGCCATCTAACTGCATCATGAGGAGGATGATTCATGTCTGAACTGAAGCGCTGAGAGACAATTAAAGCACAAAGCTCAAGGTGAGTGTTTTCTCCTGCTGCGTAACTGTCAGATAGAAGTCACCAATTAAAAATAAAAAGGAACGCTAAAGTCTGAAAACAGCTTTAACTGAAGAAGTCGAGTCTGCGCTGCTTTAAAAGCAGAGACAAAGCCCAAGGTCTTCACCCGGTAATGGGGATGAACTGCGGAGCTTTGTTCGGCTTCTAGGAAATGCCCACAGAAGACAACAACATTAATGAGGCGCTGCTTCCTCACAGTAAACTCCCTTTATCTGAGGGATTTGTAAAGATTAAACGTGTTGATAGGAAATCAGTTACAGAAGTGTAACAGAATTCAGCGCATCCTAAAAACTCATTACTGTGTTTCTTTAAACCTATCCTTTTACTGTTTGTTGGTCATTTAGAACTACACCACTGTTTCTCAAAAGAGTTGTTGTGGTGAAGATGTTGTAAAAGACCTCCAGAGTTTCTAACTAATTAATTGAATTCATTTAGGTTTAGTTCCACAGGGTAGGGAACTACTGGTGTATTTGTTGTGCCTATCTCATTAGAAATGGCTATGTCGAAACCCGAGCAAGCTAAAACAAAAACTTCTGCACAGTTCTACCATATGAACTGTAAACATGTGCTCACTCTTCAGCCAAGTCACTGGAAAACCATTCATCAGTTTTAGGAGAGAAAGCTCACCCCAAAAGTATATATGCTAATAATTCATACAGTGTCTGATTTGAAGCAAGAAATTGAGAATCTGTTTTGTTTCAGACTCAGCTGAACTCACAATTATTAGCCTCAGTTCCTGCAGCACAGATAATGAATGCTAGAAACTGAGAAAATGAATGAAACAAAGCATCCAGGAGAGAAGTTTTTAAGCCCTATAGTTTGACCAGTATTACCACAGACTTATGTCTAGACATCAGCACAGCCACCATGAAACTGAAAATGCAATCAGCATGTGAAGCGGTCCTACTCTGAGCTGCCAATCCTTAAGATTCCTCCAGGAGATATCATTGTCTTTGATGCAGAGTTAGCCTCCTATCATGGCTGTCAGCTTCTGATTCATCTTCTTTAGGGCCATCTGAAGAACGCACTGAATGTTTCAAGCAACAGAGCTACACCAGCTGACTAATGTAGTTTGGGTTCTTTCATGTCAGACTGAAATACGTCATATTCTGATCACAGCAGAATCTCACACAGTACAATGTTAGATCACCACTTTCATTTTTATCACATTTCTGTCAATTTTCAGTTTCATTTGAGGGCAGGCGACAATGACACTGTTAAGGGGTTCTAATAAGGCTTAGGATTGAACTGAACTATGTTTCGTATTCCCAGTTGTCTAAAAGCCATGTTTAATTATAACTACCTATTGCTTTGTTCTTCTGGGATCCAAAAATCATTCTTTTTGTTGTTGCTCTTTTTTTTTTTTTTAACAAGATAGTATCCAGCCTTGATTCATAAGTTTGAGAGTAAGTTTGGTTTAAGAATAAGTTTGGTAACTATGTTTTACATGTTTGACTGAGTAAAAAAATGACTTTGTTACTTTAAGCAACTTTACCGTGGAAATAATAAGCTGTGATGACTAAAACTTGACAGATTTCACTTATTGAGATTATTGTTTGTTAATGAACTATCACACAATATTTAATACCTTGAGAATCTTTCATAGATGCATGTTGTAATTTGATTGTTTAGTCTCCATAACATAATGTCCTGGTTAATAAAAACAGTATCTAAAATACCCATATTCAAAGCTAAAAGAGATTCAACAGGGGAAAATGCATGAAACTGGACTCTTTTCTGAGACTTGAGACTTTACTTGGACTGGAAGAAGTGACTCAGGGTTTCACAAGTGGATGCTGAACTTGTGACTTGAATCGCAGCTCTGTGACGCTGGCACTCAATATGCCTGAAACACTCCGTATCCAACTTCTTATCTCGCTCTCCACCGACTTACTGCCCATTTATCATTACTGTCAGCAGGGTTTGCCTTTTGGTTAAATGTACTGTATGTCCAGGCTGCATCCATTGAAGAAAATCCAATTTTATAATGATGACTTTTTTCATGACTAGAATGAAAAATCTAATTTGTGATTGCATTGGATGTGACTAGACTCTGACTTAATGGCAACAATTCTAAAAAGCATTTTTGAGAGACACTGTGAAGCTTGTGTTTGCCAGTTATAATTTGTGTTAATAATTACATAGCGTGTGTGTGTGTGTGTGTGCGTGCGTGCGTGCGTGCGTGCGTGCGTGCGTGCGTGCGTGTGTGCTGAAGTGCCTCTGTAAGCTGCTATGTGTGAGTGTAGGTCTGCAGAACGGGGACAGGCTGCTTCATCATCCTAGTTGGTTATGCAGACAGACTTAGAAGCTGTTCTCTGGATGTGGCACTGTTTCCCTTCAGCATCAAATATTCAACACACACCTTTCCCAGTCTCTTCCCCGACGTTAAATCTCTACACCTCGAGGCCCTCGGTAGAATTCTGATACTGTTTACCTGCAAGCTGCGAGGCTCCTGAGGACCTTACAACTCCTCACTAATGGAAAACAAAAGCGACTGTCGAATATGACAAAGACAGAACAGACAGGTGTAGCGTTGCTGTGTGTTTCCTCCACATACACTAAGACATCTCTTACCACATGCAAAATTTATAACCTTATACTGTAACTCAAAGTTTCTCAACACAGTTTGAATGGAACATGACTAATAACTTCACAGTCTACCATTTTTTTCCATGAGCAAACAATATGTCTGCAACCAAAAACTATTTTCTTTATCAGTGTTAATTAACCCTCCTGTTGTCTTCATTTACGGGCACCAAAAAATATTGTTTCCTTGTCTGAAAAAAATCCCAAAATTCAGCAAAAAAATCCCCAAATGTCTGAAAATTTGCAAAACCTTCAGGAAGAAAATTCCAATAACTCTTTAAAAGTTTACCTTAAAGGTTTTATTTTTAAAAAATCCCCCAAATTTGGCAAGAAAATTCTTGTAAATATTTTCGAAAAAAGAGAAAGATCTTCCAAAAAAATCCTAAAAATATCTAAAGTGATTACATATATATCAGTAAAACTTCTAATATTTTCTTTAAGAACATTCACATTAAAATCAAATTTGCAAATTCGAAATTCGCTGGATTTTGGTCGATTTTTTTTGTGTGAATGTTCTTAAAAAAACATTTTTAGCATTCAAAGATTTCCCAAAAATGTTGAAAATGTGGACATCAGAAGTTTTCACTGTGAAAATATATTTTTTTCCCACATTTTCAAACTTTAAAATTAGTCAATTTTGACCCACAGGACGACACGAGGGTTAAGTGAGCAGTTTGCTTTATCCGTAAAATGTCTATGAATGTATTAGAAAAGTGCAATAATCAAAGCTTCAGGTGATACATTCAAATGTCTTATTTTCCTGAAGAAACAACACACAACGAAATATATTCAGCTCACAGTGACATTAAATAGAGATAATCAGCCAATCCTGACAACTGCAATATTAGAACCAGCAAATATTAGATTTTTTTAGCCTGAAAAATGACTGAAAGCACTGATCAAAATAGCTGATTCAATTTCTGTCAGTGAATGAACTGATTACTGTGTTCTACAGGGGTTTTTACAGCATTCTGCATGAGTTTCAGTATACTTCCAGTGTCTCCAATCAGTCCCTATTTTTCGTATTTTTGTACAACTCCAACCTAAGCCAATTATCCAAACTGTGCCATCATCAAAACCCATTTCCAAAACCAGTATTTCAGTGCCAGCACCCTGGTGATATCAGAGCTCAGTGTTATAAAGCTAAACCATTCTTGTACCAACATACTTCTCTCCTATTTAACTGAGCATGTAAACTTTAATATTCTGAAAATCCTACTAAAACAGAAATGAACATGTCCCTGCAGATATGCACAAATGAGCAGTTCAGAACAGATAAATGCTTCACACACAGCATATTTAACTTGTACAGAATGTTTGTGGACCAGTGTTGACTTTTTGTTTCACTATTGCACTACCCCGTATTTCATGGATTAAAACAAATCTGCATCTCTTGAATATTCATACTTAAATATAATGATTCAAGCCACAGAATTTGAGCTCCGTGTCTCTTGTCTCTGCATTTCAGCCTCCTTCCATCTGTTTCTTAAGCTCAGCTCCAATATTGTGAACTTACATGTTCCAGTTTATCTCTCCTGCGAAGCCAGACGCTGGCAGAGTAGTCCTGCTGCTGCACGGCTGTTATTACAGAACTGGCTGGAATCCCGGTGGCTTGGAAGCCAAATCCTAATCCCTGACCCTTCAGGTCGGGGCCACCCACTGTCCCACGGATCCCTCGTAGCTCCATGGCTGGATAGTTTGGTCTGCAATGGTCTCTCAGTCTTGGTAAAATAGTTAATTAGTATGCTGATCTCCAGCTGAAGAAAGCTCGAGTTTTTGGATGCATCAAGCACATTTTGTTTGATTTTAATTAAAAATAACTGACTTATTGAAATGTTAGTATCAAAGGCAGTTTGCTGCAAGCTTTTAGCCCCACTAGGTTTCCTTCTGCCAGGATGTAAAGAAAAAAACACCACAAAGCTTCTTCTACCTCCAATCACTTTCTTAAAAATGCATGACTGGAGTTTGAAGCTTCCTCAAGCTCACCAACAAACAGCTGTCATTGCCATCATAGCCCTGTTCATAAAGTGGGAGGATCCCCTGGCAAATGTCCACAGGCTGTAGGAAATCCTCTTCCAGTGTTTCTCTGGGAAACAGGGCTTCACCTTCTCATGATAATGTAGAGATCTTCAATATGAGCCGTACTGGACTGGGTTTAGCAAAGCACCGACCTGTTAGACTCACCTCTCTCAGCTCAGCAGGGACTTCAGCAACACTGATCAGGATTTCCACCGATTCAGGCTTCCCCAGTGTGGATGTGTGAGGAAAAGGAGGAGAGAGGAGAGGGGAGGGGAGGGGTGGAGAAAGAGGTAGAAAGAGAGAGGGGACAGACAGAGTTGGGGGTGATGCTTATGCAGCGTCATAGAGGAAGGAAAGACCCCCGAATGAAACATAAAAACAGAGTGAGTGGACAAACTCATACCTATATCTCCCCCAAACTCTTTATTTTTCATCCTCACTCTTTTTCTTATTTCCATTCCTCTTTGCAACCACTCAGACCTTTTCCTTTCCACTTCTTGTGGCACTTCCCTCTCACTGTATCACGCTTTTCATCCCATAATATGTCAGATTTCTTCCTTATTCAGTTTTTTGCATGTGTAGTCACACTCCAGCTATTGTGTCGGCTCCTTCCCATCACACCCAGCGACGCTTTTCTGCAAATTCAGTTGTTTCTCTTTCCTGTAAATCATCACACATATGTACCTGTGACTACACACAGATACACACATAGACCCCCCCCCCCCCCACGAACACACACACACACGCTCACACACAGACACACACACCTTGGCACATCACAGCAGAGTGGTGCAGTGAGGCTGCAGTACCTCTCCTCTCTTACCTTGCCTCATCGTGCCAGAGAAGCAACAGAGCTTGAAACCTTTAATTGGCTTAAACTGGCATCTGGGCAAACTCATACATGCTGTACAGACGCACATGCACACACACATTCACATCCTTGAGATTCACCCTCAACATAACTTCATCTATTCTGAAGTCTTTGTCCTAAAATCCAATCATTGGCATTATTCAAACTTACTTTTTGTCCCCATAAGAGAGGCGATTTCTCTCAATATGACTTTGCAAGCAGCTTAATGTCCTCACAACATGAGTAAAACCACTTACACACACACACATGCAGGCACACAAACACATACACACACACACATAGCATCTAAACATTGAAATCATTTGTGGCGAGCAGCCAGTGCACCTTTAAATTACTGAAATGGAAACAATCCACTTTAATTGCATGCCATGACTTCCAGCTACTTCTGTTAAAACGCTCGCAGTCTGCCAGAGAATGACAACACACATACATTCTCTGCTTATTATACGGACAGAATAATTGGGGAGCCAATTTAAAAATATACATATGAAAGAAAAGAAATGCATAATCCTGTGTGGGGATTTCGATTTTGTCTTTGACATATGGAAGAAACTTAAAAGAAATCAGGCTGCTGTCAAAAGCGTATCTGTATTGATCTGAATGGACTTCAGCCTCCAGTCAGAACTAACATTATTATCTGCTGGTGTGGTGGAAAAGTGCAGTTGTACTTTTTCATAAGAAATAGGAAATGAACAATTATTTAGTATTAGATGCACGTGACATTGCACTGAGTAATGCTCGTGACTCTGTGCAGGCGTGACTGTATTAAATATATCAGCGGTCGACTTATTTGGAATGAGAATATGCAGGAGCTGCTCTTCAACTTACTTTGTCGGTGTGCTGCAAAGTCATCTTAATATAAAACTGAATTTGCATTTGCAGTGCATTTTAGTTGTGTTTGTCACTAAATAGAAATTTATAGCTGAGATTACAATACAAAGGATCACAGGATCTTAGTAGATGATGCATCACTCTGTAAAAAAATAGATATGTTCCTATTTATTTAACATATTTTGTGCTGTAGTTTTGAAATGTGAAAATATCAATTAGATTGAGAGACTGACCATTAATTTATGTCTAGTGTAACTAAAAATTCCTGTTTTTTTACAGATTTTATTTTTCAAAAAAAGACTGTCAAACTGTCTTTGCAAAGATCTTTGGATTTTGCAAATATTTCCCTTTTATGTAATACATGAAACTGTTGAATTAATTTCTAAATTGAGACACAAGTGGTGACAATTAACAGAATAAAGTATTGGTTCTTCAATTTCACATCAATTTGTTAAATAAGATATTTTGTATAATTACAGAAGTTATCTCTACAAAAATGATGAATGAATGTGTTGTTTTCACTAGTAAGCATTGGCAATCTGTCAAAATTCAAATAATTTTTAGAATTATCTATCTATCTATCTATCTATCTATCTATCTATCTATCTATCTATCTATCTATCTATCTATCTATCTATCTATCTATCTATCTATCTATCTATCTATCTATCTATCTATCTATGTATCTATCTATCTATCTATCTATCTATCTATCAGCTATCTATCTATCTATCTATCTATCTATCTATCTATCAGCTATCTATCTATCTATCTATCTATCTATCTATCTATCTATCTATCTATCTATCTATCTATCTATCTATCTATCTATCTATCTATGTATCTATCTATCTATCTATCTATCTATCAGCTATCTATCTATCTATCTATCTATCTATCTATCTATCTATCTATCTATCAGCTATCTATCTATCTATCTATCTATCTATCTATCTATCTGTCTATCTGTCTATCTGTCTATCTGTCTATCTGTCTATCTATCTATCTATCTATCTATCTATCTATCTATCTATCTATCTATCTATCTATCTGTCTGTCTGTCTATCTGTCTATCTGTCTATCTGTCTATCTGTCTATCTATCTATCTATCTATCTATCTATCTATCTATCTATCTATCTATCTATCTATCTATCTATCTGTCTATCTGTCTATCTGTCTGTCTGTCTGTCTGTCTATCTGTCTATCTGTCTATCTATCTATCTATCTATCTATCTATCTATCTATCTATCTATCTATCTATCTATCTATCTATCTATCTATCTATCTATATTTTGAATTATTTCATAATTTCAATAGTTTTTGTCATTGTTTTCATTGAAAAGCCAAGAAAAAAAATCATAACTAGGGCTAGAACATATGTTTTCACTAACTGTACAGTAACTTTTGGGTGTCTAGTTTCTTAAATATTACTGATTTTATATTTTTGTACATTTTTTTCCCCCAATAGCACAGGGAGCATGAAGTGCCCATAAAAATGATCATGGTTGACAGACAGTCTAAACAATATTGGAGTGTATTTAATCACTAGCCTTGCAGTCAGTAGAATTTGACCTTCTCTTTTCTTATCTTAAAGGTCTAAACAAACCTTTCTGACCACATGTGGAAAGTGAATATTCCCTAGCCTTCCTCGTTTGTCTGTTCAATGAGACAAATAATCCATATTCCAATTAACGTAGAGTTCGGTCTCGCTAATTTTTGGTGGCACCGTATTCCATCAACAGTGCTGAGTCATGCATCTCAAACAAACCGGCCCTTTTACAGTCCGGCTCCCTCTTTTTCACTTGTGCTGCTTTCCAGTCACATCTCCTTGTGGCGGCAGAGCGTACTGTATCAGTGACCATCAGAGGAGACGCCGGCTGAATACTGAATGCTGAGGTTAATGAGGTAACTTAACTGAACACGGGCCAGCTCTGCCTACAGAAAACACTGCACCTCGCTAAAAGGCTTTCAGATTTACAACACAGAGAAACGCATCATCTGCTACAAAGGTATCTCATAGATGAAACACTCTGATTTCATTAAGGTGGATCAAAGGTGGACTCCAGGTGCAACCACAAAGAAGAAACACAATAAATCACACCAAAGCACTCTTTCTTGTTATGTCCATCCTTAGTATAGTGCAGTGCAGAACAATGCAAAGTACTACAATGTACATAGAGGGGTATTCTTATCTATATTAACACAACATTCAACACAGTGCAGTGAAACACAGCAGAGCAGAACACAACACAGAGTTTCAGCCACGGCACTTCTAAAGCAGGGAGCCGGTTATGAAGCTATAACTCAGTGTTTTTGACACAAGGGGCAGTAGAGGGTAATTTATTTATGCACCCTGCGATAAAACAACCAGGATATAAATTGTTTCTCTTTATTTCTTACAGCTTGCTTCCTTTGTTCCAAGAAATAAGTACGTTTATTGCCAAATTCGAGCTGGATAACAGTTTTATCATGGCTGACAAATGGAACTGTTGCAAATGTAGTGGAAAGAGTGCAGAAGTGAACTAGATATCAGATATTCTGATGATTAACGAATGTGCAGCTCCATCAGCATGCCAGTTGAATATTTGTAGTAGTTGCAGTGTGTCTGACTATGAACGTTTGTGCGCTATTAGACATTTCAATTTAGCTAAATTTAGAAGTTAAAGTTCAAAAGCTGCCTTGAAAATGTGAGTGAACTCAGCCTAAAAATAACCTTTAATTTGATTGAAGAAGTAAGGCTATGAAAATAATCTTCATTTAACTCAAAAAGTTATGGAAGCTGTTTAACTCATTTGTTGTTTATCTGCTGAATTAAAGCAACTCACTATGTTCTATCCTCCATCCAAGATAACTAACTTTATCATATTAAACACTATTTCAACTCAAAATGATCTACTTAGATTTATTTATTACTTTGGTTCCTTGCTTATCACTGAAACTCAAAAATTTCTTATTAAAACTACCTCCTTCTTCCATTTTCAGCAAATTATCAGTCAAATGTGTTTTTCTGCTTTACTGCTACTGAAGGAAATGATAATTAAAGGCTAGGAGATGTGCAGGGCACTGACTCTAAATTCAATTTTGAATTATTTCTTAACTGCAAAACAGACAACTGCCTTTATGTCCTGGAGCTCAAGTGCAGAGTGTTCTTTCCCCACACTTTGAATTATAATTGCTATATCTGCAAAAGGAAAAAAACCTTTGCAATGTCTGTTGGGAGTAATAACAAAACCTGCTTTCAATATGTAAGAGAAATAATTCAGCTAGGCTTGTTGAATAATAGATGAAGTTTTAGTCACAAAGCTATTTATTGTTGTGTTTTTCTCTGAACATAAACCAGTTCATGATTATTTCACAGCGTATTTCAAACATCCTGCAACTCAAACTGACGAGCCGAAAGCAGATCAATCGTCTGCTCCTGATGTTTACGGCACATGAATGCACATTTCTGTAAAGCGCATCACTGTAATGATTGCACCGTGGGCTTCCGGGACCTTTCCTTTACAGAGGCATCCAAAGATTAGTCAGCCAAATATGCCTCAGCCAAAATCAATACCCCCCCGAACCATCAACAGCATGAAAGTTCAGAGACCCCTTACCTCCATCGCTGCTTCCAGCTCTCACACCTGCAGTCCAGAGGAGTGTGTGACCAGCATTTCATCTCCTGCAAAAAGTACGCACACGGTTTTATTCCAGGCTTGAACGTACCATTAAATACTGTATCAGGTTGGTTCTGAGATAACCCTGAATAAGGAAAGGTTAATGGAGTCTCTGTCCTGCCAAGAGTGAGGATTAAGTACTTCCAAGGGCCTTTACAGAAACAGAAGAAACCACAAAGTAGAGTCCAAAAAGTAATCCTTAATGTTGTGTTGCAGGATTAATCCTTTTAAATCAATCCAAATCAGACACTTTAACATATTGTTTGCTCTTGCAGTTCAAGTCTTTCTGTCTCCTTGTATCTCTCTATCAGGTGGGAATAAGTCATGTTCTCTGTTAAGTCTTTAGTACTTTCTCCCTCCATCTTTCTCAATCTCGCTCTTGCCTCCCGTGTGAGTCTCACTTTCACAGTCTCTGCAAATCACAGTTGTGACCAATCATCCAGTCTCTCAGTACTAGTGAGCAGAAAAGCAACTCGCACTGTGTTTAGAAATAAAATGCAGTCCATGTGAACTTAGATTGTGTTATTTGTTAGACAAATAAGACAAGACAAACATTACTGATCCTCAGGGAAGTATGCATCTTACAGCAGCTAGATACAAATGAGGCATGGGGTAATTGCTTTCTTAGGATATACAAGTATTATCTCTTGCTAAACGAATAATCTTTACACCTGTGCAGTCCCTTATGAGGCAATAATAGTGATAATAAACCTCTACTTTAGTACAGAAACAGTTATAACATGCATGATGTATTAAAAACCAGTGCTGTCCACTGATTAAACACAGTCTTTATGCCCTCTGAAGAGGTTAAAACACAGGCATTCACAAAGTGTGTGATACATGACAGGTTGTTTCTTCATGTAAAACAGATTTTGGGTTGAAAATTCAATTAAGCTGCTTTATTTTACAGGCTCAGTGGAGGTGGGTAATTTTTGACCCTGAGGATCTAAAGATAACACAAGGGTTAAAGATTTTTTAACTGAAAAACTAATGTTATCAGTGACCCTAGAATTTAAACATGCTTTACTGAATAACCTATGTATGCACAGAAAAAAAAAAAAAATGAGATGGTCAGGCGTAAATAGTGCTTTCTATTTTGTGAATTGAGGTGGTATGACCCGTGGGAGATGCAAGACAAGAAATACAAAAGTACAATAATATAAGAATTTTATAAGATAATAAAGACTATATACACCTTTTACATGTACAGATGTGGCATGGTGATGCATAATACACTCAGCTTGTGTAGAATTCTACATTTATGCAGATTATTAGTGCTACATTCTGTTATTGCAGTCAAAAGACCAGTGTTAAAAACTTGTTATTGCATATGAAGAGCTGTAAGAGAACAGTGCTATATTTTGTTGTTTATCTGAAGAGCGATAAAGAGAAAAAAAACAGTGTTAAATTGTGTTGGTGAAGCAAAACCTGTTCTGCAATGTTTTTACACCTGAAGAGCTATAGGGAGAAAATGCAGTGTTATGTGAATTTTGTTGCACTTGAAGGCTTGCAAACAGAAAACTGTGTTAAAGAGATGCTGGAAAAACTATAAGGTGTAAAGAAACAGTGTCAAGAGATGTTAATTGACTCCTACTCTTTATTCATTCCAGTCTTTATTCCTCCTTTAAGCTGTGATTTTTTTGATTTATGAGCATCTCGCTGCTTCTGTCGCTCTAATTATTTACTCCAGTTCTCACTACCTCTTTTTGTTTTGCTCTCTTTGTCTCATCCTGTGTGCTGAGCTGCACAGAGTGAGTTAATTAAACTCCTGTCAGCTTCCTTGCAGTTATCTAGGAGTGAGAGTATGGAGATTTGCAAACGACACTGTGATTTAAAGTTTAAAAGGAAATGCCACTAAAGGATAATATTTTCATGCAGCATATGGCTCATGATCATGCAGCCCAGCGTGTCTGAAAATATATTATATTTTATAATTTAAACTGTGCTGCAGATCTACTTGGCAGAAACTAAATTGGAACTTGGAACTATGGAGGCTTCAACATGACAGGAAATGTAAGAAAAAGAGACTGTTAGAGTAATGGGGCCATTGTGAGAATGTGAGCTGTCTGCTGGTTAAATGTGCAATTACCACAATCCTGAAACAGTACTCATAAATACAGTGTAAGATTTCGTACTGTGAGCAAAAAAAAGTCATATGATTTTGCGGTATCTTCATTTTTTTCTCACCTTATTGTGAAGAAAATCCACCAAAAACAGGGTCTGTGAGTGAACAGTGGAGGGCAGTAAGCTTCATTTCCTGCCAAAACACCAGAGGAAGAAGAAGACAGACATCAACAGAGTGAAACTATGGCGAATGACAAGGTCGGTGTTAAACTTTCTGTAACTTTACTTTGTTGATGAACGTTGGTTTAAACTGAAAAAAATCACTCAACAGTCTCTTAACGTTAGCGTTAGCTCGTAACGTTAGCTCATGACGTAAAACAACAGGCACGCGCTCCCAAAGTTGCATTCTAGGGCTAGTTAGCTTCACTGTTAGCTATTAGGCTAATTAGCTTAACCACATCAATGCAATTAACAGCAGATTTATTTGTGGTGTTTAAGAGAAATTCAGTGTGCTGCAGATATAAAAAGCTGTTAAAATAACCGAAAGAAGAAACTGATTGTTGGTGCCAGCGAACGCTAACAGTATCAAGCTAACCTCGTAAGAACTTTGTAGAGTTTGTCTGCTAATCTCACCCATAATTGCTTACTTCAAAGCTAAAATAACCAGTTTACAGGAGATAAAAATATAACCTATAGGGTTTAATTAAATTGGTCCATCTCAAGTTGTAAAATGACACTGTAGTCTTCTTAAAATCACGTGTGAAGGTACAGAGTTAGCCTCTTTAGCTGTTAAAGAAAAGACATTGCAGTCAACTAACATATCATGTCAGAAAAACTGCATTAATGCTGAGGTGAGGGTAGATTTTTAGTGAACAGCCAGTCTATGTTAAAGCATTAAAATGTCGTGCATCATGCTTAATTGTTTTATAGTTTGTTAATCATCTACATCTAGAATATTAATCATGAAATGGACAGTTTTATTAAATCTTACTGGCTGCTCTTAAATGGAGCATGTTGTTGTTTTGCTGGATAGCTAGCACTGGTGGAAAAAATACTCAGATGTCCTATTTAAGTTAAAGTAACAATACTACATAATCCAGAATTACTGTCACATTTCATAGTCCTGCATGCATTCCTTTACTTTAACAAAAGTACCAAATAGTTGGCATTGATTCAAAATAAGCTTAGAGTTTCAAAAGTAAAAGTACTCATGCTGAATGGTCCATGTCAGAATACTGTTTATTGCTGGACTTTATTGACTCTGTTTACTGCTGATTTGTTTTATCATGGTGACATAATAAAGTGTCACTGCAGGACTTTTCAACAGTAATACATCATAGTTTATTTGTTGATTATGTTTTCTGTTATTAACCCAGGTATGCAAAGTAATGAAATTAATGGAAAAAAAAAATCTAGTGGAATGATGACAATATTGTTTTTAAGTACAGTACTTAAGTTAATGTACTCAGTTACATCACACTACAGGAATCTAGAGTGGATTTAAGCCTACAAGCATCTTGCTAAATAAAGGAAAATTGTTAGCAACCATTCTTATTGTAGGACTTAGTTGTAAAAAGGTCTGTAAATATTTAAAAATATATATCTTCATCAAGTTAACAGTGTTGTAACTCAAAATAACTACAAGTGCACAGTTTTCATGTATATTTTATGGATTTGTTCATCATTATTGCCACAATACAACAAGTTACAGTGTCTTACGATTTCTAGTTGCACTGTATGTTTTAAGAAACTTTGATCATCTTCACTAACCTGTTTGTCTCTGTGTTTGTGTTTGTCTGTAGAACCCTCTTGGCCAACTCAAGGACCTGGTTGAGTTGAAAGACCAGCTGGAGGACATTCAGAGACGGGTTGAAGATGAGATTCAGGCTGGAGTACCTCCAGTAAGGCTCATGCATGCATTCATTTCTACATACTCGCTATATTTTCATTACAGGCCAATCAGTTGTAAAAACATGTGAAAGTATGTTAGTATGCAGATGCATATACACTGGACTGACTATGAAGTACAAACTCTGGTCTCTCCTCTCCTTTCTAGGGAGGCAGTCTGCTGGCTTCTCCTTTCTTGAAGGGTTTTCTAGCCGGGTACGTCGTGGCGAGGCTACGCTCTTCGGCTCTGATGGGTGTTGTCGTAGGAACGTGTACGGGAATATATGCGGCACAAAACTATGCTGTCCCCAACATTGAAAACACCGTCAAAGACTACATACGCAACCTGAAAGGAGGAAGCAAGTAAGAGAAAAAAAGGAGGAAAATTCAGAAGTTAAGAGAGGAGCAAGGCGGAAGACGTACATCTACAAAACAAGGGTGCAAGTACAGCTGCATACAGGAACAGATATGTATTTCAAAAGCTAAGAAATTTTCAGAGGTTTATAATTTCATCAAAGTAGGGAAACTCTTAAATAGCAAGCTAAGGTATACTTACAGTGATTTACCTCTTTTCATCTCCAGGTTTTGATCAAACCCCTTAAAACTCATATTTGCATATCAGAGTACATATTTAGAAGTTTTGTTTAAATGAAAATAATCCCTTCATGCCTTAGAAAAGCATAAATGTGCAGATCTATGAAGTCCCTTCCTCCTGTCTGTCCCTACAATCCCTACCATTTGCTGCAACTTGAGCACTCCAGCTCACCTACAGCTCTAATCAAATACTGTAAAACTATTCTATGCTGCACAATAGCAAATTCCATTGGAGTAATTCAACCTTACATGTTAGAACTGGACACCAAACAAAGAAAAATGATACAAAAAGCCCAACCCAGTTAATGGGATTGGCTTTTTAGGTTTGTTATTAAGGCTGTCATCACTACACTGCAGTCACAGGGTGGAAATTCTCAGCTGCAGTGTGGACAGGTTATTTTGCTCAAAATATGTCTCAATGCATACAAAAGAACACCATATGTTAATGTTAACAGGGTGAAAAAAGGGTGATTTTCAGTGAAGGGGGTCTTTAATTCAGTTCGGCTGTGTATGTATGCAGAAAGGTCCACTAAAATGCACTTTCTAACATGTATGTGGAAAGATTTGCAATTTAGTCAACCACAGAAAAAAAACACTTTCTTTTTTATGTGGTTAATGATTAAAATTTACTACCAAGATTATAAATAATAGCTGCTGTAACTGATTTCTGCACCCAACCTTGTCCAGCCTGAAATTACAATATATGCTTTCCAAAACTGTATTTATGAGACCAGTCAATATATGTGTGACAGCTGTGGTGGCATTTTTACTTCCTCACTAAAGAGAAACACATCACGTCATTTTTGTGACATTCAGAAAGACAAACTTGTTCAGTTACAACAATAATGTAAGTCTCAGAAATGTGTTTTGTCGTCCTCTTTCTATCTTCTGCCCTCTAGTGTTCAAAAATCAATTATAGCAGTCTTGACTAATTTGCCCTTTTTTGCTCAGGGGGTAAAAATTACCTCACCTCACATCTCACGGTGCGTCTTTGTGTAAAACTTGTCAAAACCCGTCCTGGTTCTTGTTAGTTTTCACATTGTTTGCAGGTGTTACAACAAAGTCTGTGGTGTGAAGTGATGTGTTTCTGCAGGTGTAGAAACCCTCCTCTTCCCTTCAGACTACACCCCTGATCTCTGTAGACTTTTCAGATACTTCCCGTCATTTTTATAGTTGTGTATGCGTATAAATGACTCCAAGAATTACACACTCCATGCAAAAATACAGTATACCCATAATTGTATTTTTTTAAAAAAATATATATTCCACCTTATACTGATGAACAGAGTAATTAAGGCTCCAGTCTGTAAGAGCTTGGGAACATCAAAAGCAAATAACACGTATGCCAAAGCAAAAATCTGTTTAAAGATGTAGTTTTGGGAGTTTTAACAAAACAGGGAAATGTGTGTTAAAGGTGTTTAATGTAAAATGTATATTAAGAGTGCCTACTCTGGTGTGGACTTGATATTATCATCTCATGCCATGTGTGCAATAGCCTTTTTCTGATGAGATCTGGCTGCCTATTTCATATGCTGGAAACTAGCTGATCTTTTGCACTTGTGTGATTTTTAAGGAGTTGAAGCTGTTACTTTCAATCTCATTTGACATGACTTATCCAAACTTGTCAAAGAAAGCGAGAAATGTTTGATTTATTGTATCATGTGATGAGCTGTACGTACTTTGGGTATTTTTTTTGACATAAATTGGATGATTAATATGTCCATAAACAATGCTGCTGCTGCAGGACTCATCAGAAACGTAATGCAAAGAAAAATACAAAAATAATAGTAGCATACCTGATAATCAATCAAACATGATTTAGAGATAGTATTTTCATTTTGCAGGGTAGATATTTCATTACATGCACATATTTTGACCACTTGTGATTAACGAAAGCTCTACTTTTCACAAGTCTTTTGTTTAAATCTGCAATTTTTCAGAAATACATTTGTAAACACTACAATATAGAGTGACTTGAGAATAAAAACTTGTTTCTTATCAAAGAAAAAAATAGTAAAATTGCACTAAAATGTTTTCTTTGCTCTGCTGTCACTGTGTTGTTGCCATTGAACTTCAGACCCAGTTGGGCCTTTAAGAGATATTAAGACATATAAGCCATAAAGGAGGAACATACTGATTTTTTTTGAGATTGTGCTCATATTTTCAAAGTTTTTGTGTTGACTGGAAGGTGTGTCAGAAACATAAGTATGTTTCGTGACTGGAACCCAGAAACAACTTGTGCCTATTGACAACCATTGATGCATGCTCTCAATCGATTGATTTCCTGTCGATTATCATGTTTTGTTTTAAGTAATAACCTTTCTGGAATATAGATTAAGACGAGTCGGCTGACGGTGCTTTATATCAGTGGCTGGTTTCATTTACATGAGATATGAAATTCCACTGTGATACTATCAGAAAAGAAATCCACCAAAACTGTCTTTATGTGGTTTATTTGAGTTGTTGGAATAAATTGCACAATGCTGATCATAAATGTAGCAGTTATCCATGTCTACAAATGTGTGTCCGTGCTTTTAATAACAGTTTCATCCTTTTACGTTTAGCCAAACATCATCTAAAAGAAATTTACTTAATGCCAAGGAGAAGCGGACAGAGTTGTTTTTTAATCCACTCCTTAAACTACATCAATGAATAATGTGAAAGTGTATTCTTCTCAGTCAAATTGACATGGGGCAAAATTTGACTAAAACTATACTTAAATCTGCGAGAAACAGAAAAATACAACCCTTAACCTTTAATATCTATTTAATAATCAGTTGAAAGGCTTTGCTGTCTATATAATATTAACTATAGAGGAGCTCCAACAAACTAGTTCAAGTGATAGCAAGCAAATAAATGATTGGAATTTGGTAAATCTTTAGCAACATAATAAACCCTATTAACTTATTAAGTACTGGAGATAGGATGATTATATGATGGCAAAGTTGTAACAGGAGAGGAGTTGAACTGAGGTTGGTTTCCAGAACAATCGGCTTCAGTTCCCTAAAAGACAGAAAACACGATTAAAGAATCCACTTGATTCATGGTTTTACCAGCACAATATACACAAGATCCCTTTCCAAAAGTATTTAAAATTCACTGTTTGAAATGCACTTCCAATTGGATGCTATTATTAAATAAATGTGCTCTTGAAGAAATGAAAACTGAAGCAGGCATTAAACATGTATGGCTTCATAGTGATGCAGAGGAACACTATAAATTTACTCACCACACTTTTAGTCAGTGGCTTATTTGCTCTCGCCCTCAAGTTCTGCAAAGATCAACATTTCATCATCAGTGACACCAAAGCTCAAATCAGGTTTAAAAAATAATATCTTAATAATAGCTATGTTGTAAATCTGCACGTGAATCCAGATCTGTATCCACCAACATAAAGTGACAAACAAATCATCCAAAATCTTTTAAAATATCTGCAACAAAAGTAAATTCTTCTTCAATGCCTTTAAAAAAAACAACATTTTTTTTAAGCATTTGACATTGTACAGTGCATTTTTAAATTTAGTATTTTTTTATTCATAGTATATTTTACACCTTATTGTGCATTTTGTAACTTAGTATATTTTTACATTATTTCATTTTATATTTTTCTTTTATTTTTTGTGGTTGTTCCTGTAGCAAACAGAAGGAGTAAAGGGATCACCACCATAATTTAGTACACTTTTTTAATTCATATTATAGTTTACACTTCATTGTGTATTTTGTGTCTTTGTATATTTTTTTACTATTAGATTTCTGTTAAATTTTACATTTTTCTATTGTGGTGATGGTCCCTTTACTCTTTCTGCTTGCTACTGTAACATCAGGATTTCCCCCTGGGAATCAATAATGTATTTCTATTTCTGTAAATTTCTATACGTAACTGACTTCATGAATTCATGCAGTATGAAAAGCAAAAGTGTTCTAGAAAGAGAATATTTACACTCGGTCTCATGAAACCTGCCTCAAATGCAAGCTTTGGTTAGAAAATGCTGGTTCCAAACAACACACAGAGCTAACATGAGCCCTCTCAATCCCTGACCAGTTATCTTGTCTCACCAATGAAGTCGGAGGCAACTTTCGCGGCCTTCTGGGCACATGTGACCTGTTGCCCGCTGACTGGGTCCACACACCAGCACTGGCCCATGAAGCACTGCTGGGTCTTGTAGAGGCCTCCCATGTCACAAGCAGGGCGGAAACCTGGAACCTGCACAGGCTTCAAACCACGAGCCTCCAGCTGGCAATCGGTGGCATGAGACGGGTCTGAAAGAGGTAAAAATAATAATACATTTATTTATAAAGTGGTTTCAGTCACAGTGCTGTACATAGAGATAAAAACAATAAAAAAGACATCAATAAAACAAACAATTTAAGATTCATATGTAACAGTAAACAAGTGGGTCTTCAGCTTAGTTATAAATACAACAATGGAAGATGCCGGACAGTAAATATGTACAGAACATACCAACTTTTGCTGGGCCGTCAGTGCCAGACTCCTGCAATACAAACAGAACAGAAAACATGGAAGCCAGTTAATTTCACCAAAACATGATATAATAAAATCCAAATGAGATACCAGCACCTCTGCTGTAACTATAAATTGACTAATGAAACAGCTGTAATAATGATATTTTATTAGAATCTGTATATTTCCTGGATGACAATTAATAAAAATCGCAGTAGAGATCCATCAGCGAGCAACAAATAGTCTCTTTTCAAGGTCCTGCGTTGTTCAATGAATTGAGGTCATTCATGAGGCTTGTTTTTTATGTGTCAATAAAAAAATAACCTCTTTATTTTGAATTTGAAACTGATAAAGTCAGTATCAAGTCCAATGCTGGACTTTTTTTTACCTCCTCTGCAGTGTCGTCCATCAGCTCAGTCAGGGTGTTCATGGGCATGTGCATCCGCAGGGGCACAGAAACTTCAGACAGAAAGAGAAATATTGCATTTTTGAGAGTTAAAACAAAAATTATAGGTATACATCAACAGGAATCCAGCGTAGATAAAAGGAAAGTTGGGTGCAGTTTTAAGCCAAAGAAGACTGCTAGAACACTGTCTACATTAACCCTCGTGTCGTCTTGCGGGTCAAAACTGACCCGGTTTAAAGTTTGAAAATGTGGGGAAAAAAATAAAAAATTCACAGTGAAACTTCTGATGTCCACATTTTCAACATTTTTAGGAAATCTTTCAACATTTTTTGGTGGAAAAAAGAAATGTTAAAAATGTTTGTTAAGAACTTTCGCAAAAAAATCAACCAAAATCCAGCAAATTCCGCTGGATTTCGGTTGATTTTTATGTGAATGTTCTTAAAAAAAATATTAGAAGTTTTACTGATATATATGTAATCACTTTAGATATTTTTAGGATTTTTTTTGGAATATATTACTCATTTTTTGAAAATATTTACAAGAATTTTCTTGCCTAATTTGGGGGATTTAAAAAAAAAAAACTTCTTAGGGAAACTTTTAAGGAATTATTGGAATTTTCTTCCTGAAGGTTTTGCAAATTTTCTGAAATTTGGGGAATTTTTTTGCTGAATTTTTGGACTTTTTTCAGACAAGGAAACAATATTTTTGGTGCCTGTAAATGAGGACAACAGGAAGGTTAAGGAGATGCATGAACTTAAATTAATAATAAAGAACAATTAAAAAAAAAAAAAAAATCCCGGGCTTCAGAAAACATGAGGAAGAAATGTCATCATTTGGTTTGATCATTTGGCATGTTATCAGTTTATCAAAAATCTGAGTAACGTCACAAGTTTCAGGGACTTTCCTGACATTTTCTCTTCTTTATTTTCTTATTTAGCTGCTCAGTATGAAGTCATTGTTCATGTGCAGTGTAAACGTTCTGCTAAATGCCACCGGTGTCAGTTACATCCCTCCTACAGTGACCTGAGTTTGGCCTCCTCACCAGATCTTCCCTTGGTCATCTCCGACTTCAGCTGGGTGCCTTGCTCCTCCAGGGATTTGATGTCGTTCCTCTGGCTGAGGAGGAAGTAGGCGGTCATAGCCTGGCCCACAATCAGCACACAGGCCAGCAGGGTTATTCCTGCCACCTTATAGGCCCGGCTGGAGCGGCTAAAAACAAAAGGAGGAAATTTCCTCATTAGTGACTGTCAGATTGAAACATTGATCTCTAATAAATGTGTGTGTATGTGTATGTATGCAGGTGTGTATATGTATCTCTATATATTTATGTGTGTATACACCACCGTTTGGGGTCACTTAGAAATGTCTTTATATTTGAAAGAAAAGCAGTTCTTTTTTCAACCAAGATAACATTAAATTAATCATAAATCCAGTGTAGTCATTGTTAATGTGGTAAATGACTATTGTAGCTGGAAACAGCTGATTTTTAATGGAATATCTCCATAGAGGTACAGAGGAACATTTCCAGCAACCATCACTCCTGTGTTCTAATGCTACATTGTGTTAGCTAATGGTGTTGAAAGGCTCATTGATGATTAGAAAACCCTTGTGCAATTAAGGCCGGTGACCCCAGATTTTTCAGGGGAATTCTATGAAACAGGAACTATAGTATGTGTTGTATGTATCACTAAGACGCAATGACATCAGCTGTTGCCAAGCAGACACCTGAGGGAAAGTTTGGGAATTTTTTGTGTTTCCCTTTTCTTAATGCCTGGCTTTGGGCATTCCCATGGATTTATATAATGTGTCCTCTCTGAGACTCACTTTTTAACTTACATACCTGAAATATCCATTACAGAAACCACTGATAATAAACCTATTGAATAGTATCATATCTACTCATAAAATACAGTAAAATCCACTGACATCCATAGACTTTCAGTTGAATTAAAGCCCTTTTAAAGGACCATTATGTGTTTTTACAAATTGTATCTCCTCAACTGCAACTCTATGTGTACTTTTCATAATTCTGCAAGTCTGTAGTTGGTTTTCCATAAAGTTATTGGTTTCCATTCTTTATTGTAATGTACCGGTATGAAAAATGATCAGCAGGCTGAAAATCCATCACATTTGGAATGATAACATTATTGTTGTGTGCTAAATACTGACTGATTTGACATTTCTATACTACTTGTTGATAAGATTATATGGAAATAAACTGAAGTTGGAAAATACCCATTCAAAAAAATCTGAGAAGATTTACTAAATATCAACCTTTTTAATTACATAATTTATGGAAAATGGGTTATAATGTTAAAAAAAATGTCTGTTGTGACTTGGGCTACTCGTTCAAACTTTAGTTAATTTAATATCAAGGCAATATTAAGATATACATCTGTGAAATAAGAATATAAACTCACTTTCCTGTTCTCTGACACAAAGACGTGTTTTTTTTTTATTTACATTGATCTAATTCCCTAATTCCTGTACTGACCCAAACTTTTAAAAAAAGTTTTAAAACAGTCACATTTAACACAATGTTACTCTACGCAGATATAAGTCGCCATAACAAGGATCATACCAATAAAAAAAAACTAAAGAAAAACACACCAGAACTGTATTTTCTATACTTCTGCTGTCATTTTTAACAGTAAACACCACACACATCAGGGAAGTCCCTAAAACTCATATGACTAGAAATAGTTTGAACATTTTACATGACTGCTTTTTCATCTTCACCAAACATCTGGTGTTTTTATGCAACAAAAACACAAAAGTAAGTACATTTATCATCCTCACCCCTGTTCTGGTGCTCCTACACTGACAGCTGTTTGGCTGGAGGCCCCAATAAGAGGCTGAGTTTGGGTCTCTGGGTCTGACATCTTTACACCTGAAAACACACATAAAACAATCACAAACTTTTTTCAGCAGAGGGAATATTAACATGATGACAGAAAACACACACACCAACACAATAAAACAGACACAGTACCTTCTCTCAGGTCCACTTCCGCACAGTAGAACAATAATAGAGGCTGAATTCAGAAAGGTTTTACTTTTATGTCTGATGTGAAGAAGAAGGAACTGAAAGCAGGTTACAGGGAAAACCCCCACTCGCAATCTAGACAACTAGCTTCTGCTCTGGCAGTAATTTTGTCAAACTGGATTTCTGATTGGTTGCTCATCATGACTCATCATCCGTTACTAGGTAAAGCACATAGAAATGTTTAGTAATCACCAAACAGCTAGTGAGGAATGAAATAATTTTTAGCCAATAATGATATGATACTGACTATGATTTGCAAACAAATACTGAATAAATGTACAGCTGATAATGCATTTAATATATCACATTGCTATTAATATGGGCTGTGTGGAGAACATTGACTGGTTTAAACTATTTTATGTCTTGTTAATGTTGCACATTTGAGATCTTATGTTTGTTTGACTTTCTCTCATTATTTGTCTCATTAAACTTTTGTTTTTATTGATAAGTGCTTTGTAGCTTTGCTATGAAAAAGTACAAATGCAGCACAATACTTATTCATATTGGTGTTTTTCTTGTTATTGTTAGTGTAGCACGCAGTATTAATTGGATTTTTCAAGTACTGCATATAGTATCTATCTATCTATCTATCTATCTATCTATCTATCTATCTATCTATCTATCTATCTATCCATCCATCCATCCATCCATCCATCCATCCATCCATCCATCCATCCATCCATCCATCCATCCATCCATCCATCCATCCATCCATCCATCCATCCATCCATCCATCTATCTATCTATCTATCTATCTATCTATCTATCTATCTATCTATCTATCTATCTTATATTAATTTATAAATTCTCAATCTGTACTTTTTAGGGTTCACAATCCCCTGTGAAACTCCCAGCAATTAGACAGTTACCAAGCTTTTATGTCATTATCATGTATTTTCCATGAAGGAACTACAGACCATATGATACAGTGAATAGTAATGATAGACTTTTTCAAATAAATATCAAATCATACTGTTTAGAGATTTCCTGACATTTTTATTAATTTTCTCAGAAATCATGTTTACTTTCTTTTTGCACTGCTTCTCTCAAAATGGAGACAAAATATGATAAAATCACTGAGTTTGTTTGGTTTTGATTTGTTGTGACTTTGACGTTTGAGGAACAGTAATTTAAAAAAAAAAAATCTGCAAACAGAAATACAGTGAAGGTGTGTAAAGGAAGTGAGAGAGCAGTGGGCCAGCTTAACATTTCCAGTAAATCCCAGAAACAATGAAAAGAAAGGCCTGTGATCAATTTTGAATATAAAATCACAGTTCTGAATAGGGTTTGGGTAAAATATAACCAAGTTTGTCAGAGTGAAACCCAAAATGAGACTGAGATTTTTTATTTATTATTTTTTTAAATTTACATTTTGGTGTTCTACAGTCCAATCCAGATTTAGATTAAGCTTTTAAGTTACAAACATGATTTTAATGAGTTGGATTGACTTAATAATGTTTGTAATTGCATAATATTGTTGGTAATTTCAACTGAAATTTCTGGATTCATTGACTTAAAATGAAATCCAAGTAGAGGCAACTTCATGAAATTGGCTTGATGAGTCATTTTATCCCTTACGTCCTCTCCCCTGATTACTTAACTTTCCTAGAGAATACCAGACTGTGTAAGGGTGAGGTGATGTACGTTTGTGTACAGCAAATACTAAAGATTTAAAAATAAGAAACTTGAAGTTGACTTTCCTTAAAGTTAAATTAACTTAAACAATGGAAAATGTTCATTTGAAACAATCTAAATAATTAACGTAGAATTAACTTTAAGCACTAATTTTACTTGTTCACTTAATTTTGATAAACTTGAAGCAAGTTCTTGATACAAATTTAAATAATTCAGTCACTTTTGTCCCTAAATTAATAAAGAGACATAAGAGAAAACTTCTGGAGGCCTATTTGGCCCAGATAAAAGTAGCTGTAGATGTAAATAAACTGGCAACTTGAACAAGCAGAGTGCCAACTTTAAGTTTTGGAACAGGGTCACTTTTTGGCAATCAAAGGAGCCATCAAATGGGTTATCTTATGGGAACAAGATTAAGAAATTATCTATATCTTGTATTTATTAATTTTGTTAGATTCGTTTGCTTTAACCAGTATTCAGTTCACTTAATGCCACTATATACTTACCCCGACACAGCAGGTGGCGCTATTCACATTGCCATTTGCTGATAAACACGAAGCCAAAGAGGCTCTGGCCCTTTAAGACTGTTGGACGTTTTGATTGGTCGGGCCGATTCTGTTTCAGGAAGTGCATATTCAAAGTTAGCAACCACGATTCGAACGGAGAACCTGCAAATGTTTGAAGCATTTAAAACGGTTTAAAGGTAAAACTATCGAGTCACTCTTCATACCGTGTGGAAATATGGTGCTATTGATTAATTTGTCACATTGTCGCACCAGTTAACCTGCTAACTTTCCTAGCGTCATCGTGAAGCGGCAAATTTAAAACAGCTAATTAGCCTGAACTTGGTTGTGACAGCTAGCGAACTTTGGCGAGTTTGTCTGCTTCAGTAAATGTCATGTTTGTGCTGATATTAGTGCAAACAAAATGCTTTTGCTCTTTCTTCGGCCGTAATTTGCCGTTTAAAGACATATAATTAGATTAACCGTGCGTTAATAACGTTACACTAGCGCAGTTTAACGCTAACGTCTAGCCACGTTAATTCTTTAGCAGCTGTTGACTAAATGGGGTGTAGTTTAAACTTTCATGGAAAGCTTGCTAATTCACTTTCTCTAACAGATGATGCGAAAAGCCCGAGCAGCAACTACCAAGGCTGTAAAGTACAATGACATGGACTCTGATCTGTAAGTGATTTTCATTCATTCGTTCTTTAATGGCAGTCATTGCATTGCATTTCTGCAACAGTAATTTATTGGACTTCAGGATTACAGGGTACGGTTAGAATCTGTTTGTACTATTTTAGTGACAGATTGCCAGGATAGTCACACTGTTAAACTATTAAAATAATGGCTGAATGATTTGTGGAAATGACTAATTGTGGTTTTGTGAGAACGCGTGTTCGTTGTGTGAGATTGAAGACAAAGTACTTCTCACCAGTTAAGCTGTTTATTTGTTAATATCAATGTCTGAAAAGAATCTTGTACAAGGGCCTTTTCTGTTTGGAACAGCCCCCAGAAAAGGATAAAGTCTGATATGAACAGAACTTTTTATACAATATGGTGAAATGTGATTGGTTATAGAACACAAACATATAATTCAAATATTGAAATGTGTTTGGCTAAAGGTGAGGATAAACCGTGGTTTAGACTCAGTTCTGCCATTAGTTGGTGCACAGATATGTCCATATCTCTTGGCACACGATCCATCCAATATCCAAGAGCTGCACTCTGTAAAAAGAACCCTCCTAGAACCCTCTTCCTGCTCTCTACCTGTTAATCTATTCCTTTGTTAGTGATGATGTGATGCAGCAACTGGTGGTGTCTCATAGAGAGGATTATTATGGTTTCCACCCTTAAACAACCTTGAGTCAGTAGTTTCAGTGCAATTAGTTGTTACCTTATCAGGAAATAGGAATATACTGTGAAGCAAAGCCAAGTCTCCCTCTTTTTGGTGTGTGTGTGTAAAAACCTTCCAGCATGACCTGTCCCTGGTTGTGTCCCTCATGTATTCAGTCCTTCGGAGCCTCGGACTGATGCTCTCCCTCTATTCAGGTCAACATAACTCATACATTAATTACACAATAAATTATATTAGTATCAGTTTTATACCACTTATAGATAAAGTATCAATTTCAGTGTTTAGCTAGCGGTGCCTTTAAAAAAATTAATCCAAACGGTTTCATTTGCACTGCTGTTTTTAAAGGTGAATCTGTGGTTCAATATTCACTGTATAAAAGATTTGAAACGTCAATGAGCATTACCACACACGACACCATCGTAAGTGTGACTGCCACACAAAGAGGACACAGCAGTTTAAACCCTGACTGGGCTTATGTCACCACACATGCCAGAACCACACAGTGTGTATTGATCAACTGGGCTGAAACTACCCCTGAAAAATTAATTCAGATCAAATTAAATTGAATTCCCTTATGGCATTAGTGCCATTCCTTAGTAGCCACACCTTGTTCAGCCTTATTAGAAAAATGTGCAATATTTACCAGAGAGAGTATTATAATTTGCAGGTTCTCTGCTTTGTCTCTACTCCACCATCAGGTCTTTTTCCCAAACAGTGAGTAGCGGTAAAGATAGTGACGAATGGGGGCCACCAGAGCCAAAGCCCAAAGCCAAGACTGCCAAGAGAACTGTTGAGCCAAAAGCCCCCAAAGAACCCAAAGCGCCCAAAGAGCCGAAGCCAAGAGCAGCACGCAAACCTGCAGCAGAACGAAAAACACAAGCCCCAAAGGGACCGAAGGATTCTGGTTCATCTGGGTTGGCCGGAACAAGGAGGAAAAAAGTTGAAGATAAGGCTGGAGAAGACAAAGGAGAAACACAAACTTACTGTCCACAGAAAGCTGAAAAGAGTGGGCCAAGTAGCAGAATGAAGGAAGAGGTAAGGCTGATTGCTATTTTATTAAGAGTATATATCAAGGATCGACTAATTATACATCTTGCCAATTATTTGAATGGAATATTTTGCATTTTTCCAATTGTTGGTATTATTTCTTTTAAAATGGTTCCCAATGAAATACATGAATTTTAAAATGTGCTAATTTGGCTCTGATGCAGCAATGTCTACCTTTAATCACCACTCTCTGACTTTGAACAATGTTCAATGTTGTTATTAGTTACCAGTGAGGAATAAGTGTTGAAAAGTTCCCTTTTAAACATATATAAAGCAAACAAAACAAAGGGATTTCAACAAAACTTTGTCTTGAATTTGTGTTATTCTAAATTTTAACCCCAACACTTTTGTTTGTACTGCAAATGTTTATTTGTTTCAAGTATCGATTATCGGTCTCCTTGATTAGTAATATCACTGATGGCCCTGAAAGAAATATATCAGTCATTCCATAGCACTAGTATATATACATAAGCCCAAACCAGTATGTCTGAAGTAAAATGATGTAAATTTTGCAGTAAGTATAAGTGCAGGTTTGTTTATTAGGTCACGACTGAACTTGGTACAGCATGATTTAAAATACTCTGGGATGTATTCTCTACTGTAAAACTCTGTTTTGTAAATGACTGGCCACTCATCTTTATTATTTATTTGCTAGATTTTTATTTTTTCCTTATATCTCTCTTTCTTTTGTTTTTTTTCCTTGTAGAGAGTGTCATTTATTGTGTCAGAAGCCCATCAAGCAGACAGATGGGCAGATGAGGGGTCATCTCAAGCTGAGCTTCGGGTCAAGAAAGAGAAAGTTAAGGAGGAGGATTTCACTTTTGATGAACCTTGTCTAAAGAAACAGAAGACCAGTGGTGCCTGTCTGGGACAACCAACTGCACTGCCTTCATCAGAAGCTCAGTCTTTGAGGAATGAGCTCAATATGAACTGGAACATGATACAGGTAATGTAGGGTCTGTTTTATGGTTCAGAATGATTAAGATTTTTGTTATATGGCAAAAGTTGTATTGCCTGGTATTCACTTACTGACAGACACACAAATGCTGAAAAATATGGACAATTTGACGTCAGTGCAGAGCAGCTATGAAACTGCCACCGCCAAACAAAGCTGCTGGCTGAACAGAAATACCTAAAAGTTTGTACATTCACATTTTTACCCATGTTTGCAAAAGGTAGCAAATGACCTTAACAGGACTTTAGACAGTGAAAATAGTCATTCTGATATAGCTGCCGATGATTGTAATACGCTTTAACAAAATCATAACTACCTTGAAAAGTTGAGATCCATGTGTACAATGGGATTCAAAGAATGAGATTTACTAATTACTTTAAAACTTTACATTTCCATGTTGTTCTCCCTTCATACTGAGATGCTTCTCTCAACCAGTTATCCATCTGGGGTGTTGGACACCATAAAGAGTGTATATATGTACATTTTTAGTTACCTATAGCTGAACAAGCAAGCTACAAAATACTAAGATGACTCCACCAGCAGTGAATGAGACACATCATTTACCTTAATCCAACATTCTGCGATATAATTTTAATGCCAAAGACTGAAGACACACTAATGTCTAAAGGCTATCCAGAGATACTGTTTATACAACCAAAGATCCCGATTCAGAAGTTCATAATCTTTGCTGATGTGGCAGTGACTTACTGCCTTCTTACTTATTTTTGTGTATAGATGCATTGTGTGTTTCTCTGCTTCCCCTCAGCTGCTGTCCACCCTGACCTGTGTGGAGCAGTGGGTGTGTCTAAATGTCGTCGTGCTGCTTCGTGAGGAGAACACTGTGCCGTTCATGGTGCGCTACCGCAAAGAAATGATCAACCACATGGATGCTGATGCTGTCCGAGATGTCCAGATGGTGTATGAGGAGTTATGGTAGGCAAATGTAACACAACTTCAATTAAATTAAAATGATAAAAAGAAAAACAAAAACTAATGGCCTTTATCTCACACTCTGAGACATTCATATGCAGAAATGTGTTCATATAGCAGCAATCATGGAATATTTTCTCACATGAAGTGAGCAGGGCTTTTTTTTTTTTTTTTGCTAAACACATATTTTAGAGTGACCACTAGATGGTGCTATTGCATAAGCTTTGATCAGTCTAACACTATGAGTTATGTGTGATTCTTTTACATGTGTATTACTTGCGTTTGTCAGTGTTTGACAGCTTATTTGGGTTTCTTTTTTTTGTGCATATTTGTGTATATGTCACTATGTTTCTTCAGCTCTCTGGCTAAGAAGACCCAGTCTGTGATTCAGACCCTGAAAAAGGATGGAGTTTTGACAACTGAGCTCGAACAAAATCTGAGGAGCTGCCAGTCAGCCAATGAACTGGATCATGTGGTTAGAACTGCAATTTTGCACAAAGCTGGTTTCTGTTATTTAAATATGCTGGAGCTGCAATTTTATTTATGCACTTATTATTATTAAATGCCCCTTGTACCTCTCCTTACCTGTCATCTCAGTCCAGTGCTTGTGCTTCTACCTGCAGTATTCTCCCTACAAGAAAGGCAGCAAGCTGACGAAAGCTCGCAGGGCCAAAGCTCTCGGCCTCGAAGGAGCTGCAACTGCACTGATGGAGACACCACACTCTTTGGATTTAAGGGCATGCGTAAAACCTGATACTGAAGGTACGAGATAGGCACATTCATACAATGAGATAATGAATACCCTCAAATCAGATTCATGAAGAAAGCATTTTTACTTAACGGATACCTGAAATAATATGTGCCCTTACAAATGTATACAGCTCATTCAAGGTGTTTCTAAGTACAACATGGATGTGTATTTGTATGTTCCAGGTCTGTCATCGGTGGAAGAAGTGGCCACGGGCGTGGAGCATATCTTAGCTGATATGATAGCTAAAGACCCCGACACCCTCACCTACGTGAAGACGCTGTAAGAATAATCCACATTCAGATAACATGTCAGATATTTTTCTGATAGTTTTTTTTCTGTGATGATTTATATCCTCATAATGAATATATTTTTCAATGTGTTCTTCCTCTGTCAGATGTGAGAAGAGTATTGTGACCATCCAGTCCTCTGTATCTAAGTCGGCACTAAAGGACAAAGAACAAGGGAAGTCAGTCCCAGACCAGAAAAAAAAGGGGGAACCAAAAAAACCCCAGGACATTGACAAATTCCAACTCTACTTTGACTTCACCTCCAACATCCAGCGCATCCAACCGCATCAGGTGACAAGACAGACTAGATGATGTTAATGGCTTGTGCATAATTTTAGCGTCTAGCTTGAAGGTTAACTCTGGTGTTTCGCTACACTGCTACCTACATACTCACCAGAAAACTGAAATAAAAAATGTTAATGATGAATGCTATTATACTTCTCTAATATGGAAATTTTATTGAGTGTTCAGTATCGCTCTTCCCACAACTTAGAAGAAATACACCGCTGTCAAACGGCTGATTTACTTGTCCATCTGCCATCTGAAAATGAAAGATAAGGAATGAAAAACAGCGATAGTATGACAGCTGATAGTGTAATTCCACTAATAATCTGCGTTCACTCTCATAGTCCTGTTGTAGCATCAATGGCTAAAAACTGGAAGCTTTACTGAAAATACAGAGCACTGTTGTGCCATAAACATGAATACACTAATATAACTCCCATTGCCTTCCTTTTGTACCTGTATATTAGCACTATTGCCTTACAATCTAGCGGTACCATTTGCTCTAAATAACTCATTCTAAAATCTTGATTTATAAACCTAAAAAATGGTATTAATGTTATTACTTATACACAGCCAAGACTTATTAACTTGATTGCAGGCTCTTTTAGAGTTGTACATGTCGGCTTATTTAACTTGAGTGAAATATTTATTTACTCCTTCAGCTATGGTTATCATAAATCCTTGAAAAATTGTGCAAAATCCTGAAATGAAATGCAGCTCTAATCTACTTAATACTAGCATGCTTCAGTTTATTGACTGGACTGTACTGCAAAACACAATTTAAGTGCTTTGCATTTCTTCAGGCTAGTGAATTCAATTTAATCTAGGAATTTTAACTGCTTGTCATGTTAGACAGAACTGTGCCGTATTTGATTTAAATAGCAGTCGTTATTATTTGCTGTGTGCACATTTGTTTTTAAACTTCTGATAAAAGTGTAGCTCTATATTACACATGATATCAAACAAAATACAGCAGGCTTTGTGTCCAGAACTCTTTACAATGAGACAGGCTTAAGAAAATAACATATGAAACAAATACATTCAGAAAAACAACGAATCCGTGAAGCCTGCTGAACTGCAATAAAGGTGATTTACACCTGTATTGTGCATTCTGATACTCGTACACACACACACGACCAAATGCACACCATCTGTTTGTGTTTGTGTCGTGTGCATCTGCTTCATGCGTGCCGCTTCTGAATGCTAGCCACGTCAGTCGCAGTTAGCCTTGTCTGTGCCTTCATCTTTCCCCCTCCTGTGCCCTGCTCTGCCTCCTCGGCTCCCCCTCCGTCCCTCTAGTGACTGGTAGGTTACTCAGAGTTGGTCCCGGGCCTCATGTGTCACCACAGCTCCCGTCACCCGCTGTCTCTGCCACACCACACTCTCTGGCAACCGCTCTCTGCCCTACAGTCATTTAATCACATACACACACAAGCGCGCCCTGCTACTCCCCTCATTCTCTCCTCTTAACATATGTGACATGTCCCCTGCCGACATGCCATTGGATTAGGACGCTTTGATTGACAGGCGCTCTCCTGTAGTGACAGCTACTGCTGCTGGGCCCACAGGCGGACCGACGGATGGGGAGAGGCAGCGGGGGCAGTACAGGGAGGGAGAGCATGAACAGATGAGCGGTGTTGAGGTGCGTCCGTCACTTATCTCTCCACCTCCCTCCCTGTTTTTCTGACTAAACCTCAGCCCTCCAATCCACTCCTCACCTCCCCTTTTCTCCCCTCTCCTCTCCCGTGTATGCAAGGCCTTTAATTCGATGACTCGCCTTTGTCACGGAGCGTTAATCCACAGGCTGCTGTGACCCTGCTAGCTGTCAGACTCCAGCTAAAATGAACCTTTTCGAGCCGTCAAGTTGGCAGGAAGGGGGAGCAGGTGGGAGATGTGTTTTGACAAGAGGCATGTGTGTGAGCATACACTTGCCCGTTTGGTTTTGCACATTTTCTTAAAGCCCCAGCTCTGGTGGTTTGTTAAAGGAAAGGGCATTGTGTGAATGGACTGATGTAAGAGTTGCTCCAGTGAATGTGGAAGTTGACCTGTAGGTGAAAAGTAACTGCCAGTGGTAGACAGAAAAATTAAACAGCACAGAAAAAATATGTTTTTTATGAAAGGTAGACGTAAAATTTAATTAAAATTAATGTTGAATTTACAATAGGTATGGTAAGCTTTAATTGGAAGTACAAAGACAGATGATGTAAAGCCAGTTTCTCGGACTAAAGAAGGATGAAACATTAACATTCATTTAATGCTGTCTGGCTTATGCTAATTTTCATTATCAAATCAGAAAAAACTTCTCTCTTTTTGCTCATTAATGGTTTGGTGTATTAAATCTCAGTGTTTTGTTGTCAGACTTGTATTTCTAGATTGTTTGACTATATCTGAAATACATTAATTAAAAAAATGCTGCACATTCTCAGAAATTTGAAGATGAAACCTGAACATTAAACAGAATCAGAATTATCTGTAGTAGCCAAGCAGGAGCACATACAAGGAATTTGACTCGTGTTATTTGCTGTCAAAGTACTTGTAGCCAAAAAACATGCACATTTAGAAAGGGAAACGGGTTAAAGAAGGAAAATGACTCTTCAAGTACACTGTTTAGCTATAGATATGTTCCCAGTGTATGCCTTTATATAATTATGTAATGGTTATATTTAAATCTATCTACAGTTAGTGAATGGACAGCTCGTGTATGTCTTGAAGCATAATGCTTAGCTCAAATTTAATTCTGTCAGACTTGATGTGAGGCCTGCTTCGAACTGTTCACATTTACCTCATAGCTATTAGCAGCCGGTGCGCTCTTCAGTATGCCAGGGTGGATTTGTTGAATGTGCAGTGGGCTATTTTTAATGCGATTTGTGTTGTGATCAAATGGTGGTTTAGTGCTCTGGTCTGGGGCTTGCCTGCAGAGGAGTCTGGGTAAATGGAACTGTTTCATCAATTAAACACTTCTTTTTGATGGACAGGTGGAGGAAAAGCAAGTTTATTTGTAATGTCACTCACACAGGAAACATTTTGCACGTGTGTATAGTCGTACAACTGTTCTTGTGAGGACCACTTAGAGTTTCAGATCATCGGAGTGAGGATTTTTTGATTAAACTTTGGCTGATCCTCACTTTCTCCCACCCCTTCAAAGGTCTGTTTTAGAGTAAAGACTTCTGTGAAGGTCTGAAAGATGTGAGACACTTTGTTGTGATGGTTAGGATGAGGGTAAGGGGCTTGGGATTGTGCCATGTCAGTGTATATCCATCTTGAAGACAGCCATACATCTGTGTGCATGTGATTATGTATGTTTGAATACTTTAGAAGTCCTCAAAGGATATAAAACTGCTTGTGGTGTGCTGGTGCAATACATAATTAATTTGTCAACAATTTAAAGAATAGAAACTTACAACCGAATTTAGAATATAGTAGCCAAAAAATGTAGCTGTTTGTAGGAAGACTAAAGTCATCCTGATCCGTTCTTTCTGGTCTGTTTAAACACCTTCAGCCTTTTTAAGTACTGCTAACAATATAAAATATTTATATCAGAGATATTGAAATCATTTTGCAAGGTCAAATTTTAACTTTTGTGCAGGGTAAATGCTAATTAAAATGGTTTTCCTATCTTTTTGTCATTCTAACTAGGACCGAACATTTTGGGGAAAATATTCAATTGCATTTTTTCTGACAGATTACAATTGTGATTCAATTTTTAATATAACTTTTCAAAGTCAGTGTTCAGTTTAATGTCCACTGTAGATTTAGATTCAAATAGATTTAAATCACTTAAAGGAGCGTTACCACAAGAGATACCATCACAAATGTGACTGAATGGCATGAATTTGTAAAATAAATGACTCAAATGTTTTAACACGCTGCATGATGTAAGTCCTACAGTCTGGCCATTGAGATTTGCTCATTGCTTCAGTTGTTCAGTCCTACTTTTAATGGCCATCTGACCCCAAACCAAGTTTTGTTTGTTTTTTTATAAGAATAAATGGTAAAGAGACAGAAGAAGAACACAGTTTTACCTGAGCAGTTATTAGGTTTCAGTAAAAGGTCTGTGTACCATGCTGTTGATCCTCATTGATTTGTAATGAGTTGATATTAATATGGAATCATTTTGTCTAAAGTTTCCTTCCATCCATATAGAGGATTGCCAATTATAATTTCATAGTTTTTCTGTAACAGTTTTGCATTTTTAGCCCTCTTGGACTAGTAAAACAGAGCCTTAACTTTTATCATTAGAAGAAAAGTCTGCTGACACTTTAAGCAGCTGTTATACAACCACATCTAACACTCTAACACAATCTGTCCTGTGTGTGTCAGCCAGGTCAAAAAGTGTGCAAGTTTACTGTGGGTATACGCGTGTCATTGTGTGTGTGTGTGTGTCTGTTTGTTTATCCTTGATATGTCGGATGGGTAGATGTGTTGATGACAGTATTCCTCTAAAGAAAGGATGAGAGAGAGGAGGAGACAGACAGAGAGAGGATAGTTGTTGGCTGACTGCCCTCCCTTGGGGGCTGGTGGCAGGATTAAGGGGCATCTAGGAAAGACAGTCTGTCTGGTCTTGTCAGGGTTTGGCCAGTACTTGGCTACCTGTCACTCCTGGCCCATCTAACGCACAAACACACTTCTCACTCTGTCTCATATCACCCTCTCTTTCGGATCACCCCGTGTCTTCCACTAGTGACCCAACTCAGACAGAAACTGAGAGACGGAGGGTTATTTATCATCAGCGAGGAGGAAAAGTTAATTTTATTTGGGGCATAGTTGCATTTGGCACAGTTAGGTTTTGGCAAATGGGCAAAGAGAAGATTAACTTAAATTTTTTATTTTTTTGTGGTGAAATTACAGAATGCTTAGAAGCAACAGCTGGATTAGCGTCGGTGGATTCCAGCAGTGCTTATCTGGATTGTGTGCATGTAGGCAACAACCAGTGCTTGTTGATTTAAAGTGAGTGTCATCTGTGCATGTGCTTGCTGGCAATACTAAGGTATTATCAGTAATATTTTTTTTGTGGTGCCTTTTTCTATGGTTTTTAGGAAAAAAATGGCAATGATTTTGTTATTGTTTAGTGAACAATACACGTATTTAGTTTTTAGACACTTGTTCATCCCACATTCAACAGAGAGCCTGCTAGATGCAGGAGGAATAGGCCTGTAATACATGACAATTATGTAAAGACGATATGTCGTTCTTCATTATACAGACTGATTTAACAACACTGAGCCCTGTGAACACACTTTCAGTACGGCAATTTTGTATTAACCACTTCAGTTTCACTCGTGGGTTTTCCCAGATGTGCAGATAATTCAGTGAGAAGTGTTCCACTTGCTTTCTTTGACAACATGTTAAACTTCAGTGCTTTGATGAAGATTACTTGAGAAATCTCATCACAGCGAGGCAGCCTCCGGCGGAAACATGCCACCAGACGAGAAACCTAGCTTTCATCATTATTCAAGCAAGCCTGCTGCATTAATCCCTGCCTCTGCCATGCCATTAGCTGTGTTTTATATTTTTATTTCTGTGTGTGCGTCGCGTACGGGCGCACCAGATCCAACGGTGTCGCTGAGTGGTAATGGTTGTGGCACTGTGTGTGGGTGTGGGTGGGGGAGAAGGCCTTGCGGTCTCAGTGCTGATGGTGGCATAGTGGTGGCATTTGTCAGCTCGCTTCTTCCGCTTGGGCTCCAGATTGACGTCTTGTTTCTTGGCCCTATTCTGTGGCAGGCTAAAGGTTCCCCACTGAAAAGGTCAGACACTTACTACTGTTTGCTTAACAGCATGTTACAGTTCCTCTGAGGGGGGATCCAGCACACAACACAACAGGGCTGGCCACAGGATACACTCGTAGGCTCAGCACTTTTATGCATGTGTGTGGAGAGTTAAAAGATTTTGTTTTTGTGCTTGCAAGTACAGACTTGGAGAGACGTGTCTGTTCCATACACTGGGTGTGGGTGTAGTGACTTCAAATGATGATTTTTCTGAAAATATTTATCTTTAACTATTTCTTTTACTGGAGTTCTCAGGTGCTGCCAAATAAGAGCAACAAAATATTCTGAACAAGAAGAAAGTCACATGTACAGTTGACCAAGCTGCTTTATTTTAGCAATATAGCAGAAATACATCATAAAGAAATACCATCTATCTCTTTTTACAACTGCTGAAGCAAACTAACACAATACAAATTCAACTTTAACCATGAAAACATATTATCCAAACATAGAAATCACATAGTTGCCATCACCAGTACAGACTAATCTGTTGCTTCTGAGAATATTGATGCTTTTGCATGCGATTTGCAGTGGTGAGTTTTATGACTGCAGTGGTTCTTGTGTACCTGTCTGAGCTGTTTATCCAGTCTGTTGCTTTGCATGAACCAGTGGAAATGTTTCCATTCCATTAATGCATGTGTGTGTGTGTACTTGTGTTTGTGTGTACAGACGTTGGCTATTAACCGAGGGGAGAGTTTCAAGATTCTGACAGTGAAGGTGAACATTCCCGACAGTGTGAAGAGTGACTTCACCAGGTGGTGCATCAACAGCAGGTCTGAAACACAATAATACACAAGCACCTTTACGCACTATGACAACTGGGTCTGCTATATTCATATTACATTGCAGTGAAGCTGTCATTGACTGTGTTGTGTGTTCTTTAAGACTGTAGTACATATGAAGGAACTGAAGTAGGATACATGTAAATATGTGTACAGTCATCAATCATTTTTGTCTGTGGCTTTGACAAATGATGAGCTGGATGATTTGTTTGTCACAAAATAAGTGCTTTCTTTTTGGCTAAAAATATTCAACCAAGTAGGTTGATGATTTTATAATGAATTCGTTAGTGTAGAAATACTGAAAATTAAATAGCTTTTTAACAAGACAAGCGCGAAGCGTCCTCATTTTTATACAGTCCATTTATTGGTCAAGGTTTGCTCTTTAGATTTCTGTGGAGGAGATTTTGCCTTGAGAAATAAATAAATTGAGTGAAAGGGAAAACAGAAACTCAAAGAATGTAGAATGAATTTACACCTTTTCCCCCCACAAAGTCAATTTAAAGAAGCCCGCATTAAGATTTTTCATCATAGAAAAATATTTTTACTCTTTAATTTAGTTCTGATCACAGGTAAATAACGATTTGAATTTTCAGTTTAAGAATTTTTAAGCAGTGTATTATAAGCAGTGTGTTTGTTGGCAGATTATTAATTAGAATTTCAGTCACCTAATCTTGCATGAATGAAGTTTTACTTCGTGGTTTATCATGAGGCTGTTATTTGTTTTAAAGGAACCGTTTGTTAATGTAACATCAAATGTGCAACAGGAAACTCCAGCTGAATTAAATTAATTTCTAGTTCAGACTAGGTGGTGGGTGGGATGTGCAGCATAGTATCCCCTAAGAGGGAGATAATCATTTTGCAGAGTGGCAAAGTCAAATTTGTATTTATCAGTAGAAATGACCCACAGAAAAAAACAACACTCTTTCTCCCATCGTTTTAATGCAGATGGAGGCCGAAGACATTTGCAAGAGAAGAACTCAATGCAATCATCAGGAACGCTGTAGAAGATTCTTATAAAAGGCTTATTCTGCCTTTCCTCACTAGGGGTTACAGGTATTTTAAGTGTGTTTGATTTTAAGCATTTTTTTCCCTTTCATATTCATTTATTCATTTGCAGTGTGCCCCGTTTCCCATCTCTCCTCCCCCAATCTCCCACCTGTTCTCCATCTTTGTTTTTCTCTGTAAATTATTGTAATTTCTCTGTCTTTACTTTTACTTTCTCCACAAAACTAACTCTACATATTTCATCCACCATCTGCTTCCCTTTCCGGCTCTATTGTTGATATATTCATTCACTGCTTTCCCCGTCTGTTAAATCTCTCTCCTGCATTCCTTGTCTTCAGGACCAAGCTGACAAGTGCAGCAGAGAAGGAGTCGATTGCCATGTTCGTGCGAAACCTCCGCCAGCGCCTGTTGGTAGGTCCAGTCAGGGGCTGCGTCATTATGGGGGTGGACCCTGGCTTCACACATGGCTGTAAACTGGCCGTCCTCTCCCCCACTAGTAAGTAAACATGAAGTGTACTGGATTCACTGGATACAGTCGGTATCACTTACTATTGTATCCTGTATAGTTTGAGCTGTAATGCTCATAACACTATACTCTTCCACAAGGTTGCATGTTTTTAATTACTTGAAGACCCCATGTGGTGAAAATCTAATTTTTTACTTTGACATGTCCATATGGTGTTTTTTGTATGGTCTCAAAAACACAGATTTGGACTTCCAGTGTTTCATATGTAGGAAACCTCAGAAAACAATCCTGTCAAGTTGCAGGACTGGTCTTTCTGTACAGTTTCTCTTCTTTAGAATCAATGTGAATCAATTATTTCAATATTGCAACTTGCCATTGTTGGATAGAGCAGTTCTACAGTGTTTGAGCAGAGTTGTTTGCTGGCAAGTGAGCTTGAGCTGCCATGAATGCAAAGGGAGGCAGGAACTGTGTAGAGCCATGCGTTCTAGAGAAAGGAAAATTGTAGAATTACATCTGTTAGAGTATGTAATATTGTAGGTTCTTAACCAAAACATTTAAGTTAGTTAAACTGTTTTGTGCTTTTGTGTGTGTGTGTGTGTGTGTGTGTGTGTGTGTGTGTGTGTGTGTGTGTGTGTGTGTGTGTGTGTGTGTGTGTGTGTGTGTGTGTGTGTGTGTGTGTGTGTGTGTGTGTGTGTGTGTGTGTGTGTGTGTGTGTGTGTGTGTGTGTGTAAATTTTAGTCAGATAAATTTTGTTATGTAACATTTTGTTGGATTGTAACTGCAATATTGAAATTGCCCCGTTAAATTCACATAATAATACTGTAAGGACTTGCCTCAAATATATAACCTTCTTTGGTAAATTTGTCACATCAATCTTATATCTTATTTTTTTAAATTTTGTTTTCAATGACTGTGGTTTTATTTTTACTATATACATCACAATGACTTTACTCAGACATTTTAGGGAGGAAGGGATTTTTTTCATATAGAAAAAAATCTTAGATACACAGAGATGCATTTTTAGGGTTTATACCAACGGCCTGAGACTAACTTTAAGACTTAGGGATTTAAAAGTCTTTAGTATTACATGTCTGACACCGGTGTGATTCAGTGGAGAACAAAAATACAAACACAGACACTTGAGTAACACAAGCTGTGACGCAAATGAATTGCAGATGTGCTGATAGGCGGCAGACTGGGCAACAGAGATCATACAGGAGATCACAAAAGCACTGTCTAGAAAAAAGCAGAAAGGCAGTACAAATAGAAACAAATTTCACATAGAAATGATGGGATTCAATCCCAGTGAAAGACTTTCTCACAGCAAAACTAACAACTTTTACATTACATCTATGAAAATGGAATCAAACAAACATTAAATCTTAGGAATGTCACAGTTTTAAGCAGTGAAATCCCCCAAAATTCCTGTGAACATTTCTGGTGTCTCTGATGTCATCTATGTAGCAATCCATGCCGTTTGTCATTAGCAGTCATTGTGACTCTTGACTCAAAAGAACACCTTTGTCCACTAAGTGTGGTTTTACGACAGGGTAGTACAAAAGATCTGACAAGGGCCACTGCAAGATGCTTGATGTTAGATGCATGGATGCCCACTGAGGCTGACAGCAAATGCATGTTTATTCTCAGCCACTGTGCTGATCTACAAGGAGAATTTTGAAGCACAGTTTATAACCTGCATGTTGCCGCAGATGTTTTCCTAATTAGTATGAGCCTCTCTTAGTAAATGTAATTGATGATTGTGTTTTGAATAGCACATTGCTGTGTCTTAAATGGAGTCACTGCACTTCACCAAGTGCATTTCATCACAATATGTAAAGTGTCACCACAAATTTGTGACTAATGTTATATTTTCTGTATCCATTTCAGTGTAATATGTGTACAGTGTGCATACATATACTGTATATAATGTCATGCTTTTATGATGCAGTTGATGATTCAGATTTAGAAAGAAAATACTGAAGAGTCAGACTACATCTGTACATTATACTATATGCATCATTAATGAGACAGTGTATTCTGTGTAAGGATGCCATGTTACTAGGAACCATTTGATCTGTTATTACCACCAAGGTGTGTGTACATGGCAGAGACTAGATGCCACTTGGCGTGACCCTGGTGAGTGGATTATGTGTGTGCACGCATATGTATTTGTGCCGTTTTTTTGTGTCTACTTTACTATAAGTCTTGGCGTGTCTCCCAGTGGGTGTGGCTTCACACTGCGCAAGGGAATGTCCCACCCTCTGGGTGGCTTATTGTGTGGCCACAAGTCATGCTGACACACTTAAAGCAGATAGACACAGGCGTATATCAGGTGTCAGGCCCAGCATGGTGTGGTCACAGGTTTGGTGGCTGTTTGGCTCTCATCACTTCCTGACAGAACCGTCCAGTCAGATTTATGCTCCTCCTCTGAGGAAGCAGTGAAGTGGCAGGAGCTGGACTTCCTGTGGTGGCTTAGACAGTGCAGATGCTGAGTTCATAAATTATTTATTTTATTTAGGGCATTGCTGTCTCATTACACAGTGTACCGGTGGAGAGACATGAGCTGGTAGTATATACCTTAGTCTGTTGAACCTCCTCTTGTCATCATAATACTTTATCAACAGCATTGTGTTTTTTCTCGCTCCCTCTGCTTGTCTGTTTTCTCTCAGGTCAGATTCTCCATACTGATGTTGTGTATCTGAATAATCCAGGCCAGCAAAGAGAAGCAGATAAACTGCGCCACCTTATGATCAAATACAGGTACTGCTGATTGTGTTGAGTCACTATTAAAGTATATTGTTTCACTTGAATTTAAAGCAATGTCAGAAAATGCAGATTTATTTGCTGCCTCTGTGCTTTTATAATCCTCTAAAGTATATATTTTAGCATGGTAAGGACAGTGTAAACCTAACTTATAATTTAGAGATTCATTGTTGCTTTCTTAATCCTCACTGCTCCTCTCCTCTTCATCTTGTCCATACCAGCTGTACCAGAGTTGTCATTGGCAATGGGACAGCGTGTCGTGAAACGGAGTCCTTCTTCTCTGACCTCATCTCTAGACGTTATTTTCACCCCCTGGATGTGTCCTACTGGTAAGGTCATTTCCCAGTTCATCCCAGAATGGGCCCCAGTTAGTCATGACCCCGAACAGACATAAATGTATAGAGGATGGATGGGTGCCTGTCCAGAGGGCTCACATGTATGGCTTAGTTGGATATTAATTAGGTTCACATGATTCACTGGATCTCTCTTTGTGAACGGTAACGTCAAACTGTAAAATGTAGGGCGCACTATGGCATCTGGACGTGTTTTCCAACCAGAAAATGTAAATTTTCTTGGAAAATAGACATTGACACATGACTGATGATGCTCTGTAATTTGAAATCTCACTGTAATGTCTCAGCAATGTGTCCAAGCTTCATTCAAATAACAACAAATCGCTTTGCAATGTCTGATTTTTCTTGAAATTTCCAGTTGTTTGTGGCTCTTCTTCCACCTGTGTGACATACGCTTTGCACCAAAATACCACACAGCTGGGCGAAGCTAATTTTAAGACTATAAAATAAACTTGTTGCACAGCTACCAAAATTCAGCCATTATATATTATGTGCTGATATAATTAATGTTCATTTCTCCCTGATTGATAAACCCCTTTAGGACCCCCCTGCAGGACATGTTTCAGGACTTTTGGTTATTCAAAACCTTTCAAATGAAGTGTTCACTGAAATAGTCTGGAGTGTCATTCAATGCCAAGGTTTAGTCAGTCATTTGAAACGAGTTGCACAAAGGCCAGCGGGTGAAAGGAGTATAAGTGAGGTCAGTTACGATGATAATGATGAATGGGAAATTCTGATCTTGATATGGAAATAAAGAACATTGAACGGGTGGGAGAACAGGGATAAAGAATGTCTGAGAAAAACAACCAAGTCAAATATGTGTGGGAGTGAGAAAGCAGGACAGAGATGGAGAGAAAGACAAATTGGAATGTGTCCTCAAGTGAATATTGTCCATTAAAGCCATCTGGACTTCGTTTCACTTTGGTCCAATTAGAGAGACGCTTTGTGGTCCACGTCGTGTCTGTAACCGGGCCCAGTCCAAACTTCAGAACACAACAGCACAGAACCCCTGTCCAAGCAAAATAACCACTGGCCTCTCCTTGCTCCATCTCTTTCACTCTGTGCTGAGTTCCATGTGTGTTTGTTGACTTGAGGTTAGCAGTGGGACCGCAGCCTAAAATGATTCTGGGCTGTACGTGAATGTGTGCGTACAGGAGTTTTCTCCATGTCTTTGAGTTCAGACTCACATGCACACTTCAGAGGTCATGCATTTGGTGTAATAGCCCATATTTTTTTCTCTTAAGTTACATTTTCTGTCTATTTTCAAGAACAGAAACAGTCAAAGGGAGGCGTTTATTAAGTTAACGTCCACTTGATTATTTTCATGACAGGCACTTTTTCTTCTGAGCACCTCCAGAGCAGCTAAATTTCACATCTTGATATAATGTCTCCCTTGTTCATTCTTTTGCTGCAGCTATTGGCGTTCATGCTTCTCACAACACATGAGAATGTTGGACTCCTGTTTGATGTGGTGCTAACCGAATGTCCCATATCACCCAATATGATTAAGTACATTTTTGCAGCACATAACACATGTGTAAATAGTCTGCCTCTGCCTTGGTATGGTTTTGTGGAATAAAGGATATTGCTAGTGCATGAACTCTGGAAGAGCAGAAAGATGTTATTTTGACATTAGCCATTGAAATATGGTTGTTGTTATCCAGACTGTATTGCTCCGGAGTCATCTGGTCTTATGCCTCACTTTCTCTGAATCATGGCTAATATGGGCTCAGAAATAAAAGATAGAATAAAATAGAAATACTTTATTAATCCCAGAGGAGAAATTTGTTTGCTATAGTAGAAAGAGTACAGAGTAAAAGCACAATGTCTTATGTAAAGGATGTACAAATGTTACAGTGTTTTATGGTGCAAATAGTGTCCAAGAGGGCAAGAGTATAAAAAAATGTGCAATTTTAACTGGAAAAAGATGCTACAAGGCAGAGAGGACTGAGAGCTCTCTGTCAGCTAGATGTTAAAGCTGAATCCGTGCATTCTTGGTTAAAATGTACACACATGTAGCTCTTGTTGCACTTTTCTCTTTCCTCCTCCTATATTCATCTTCTGTCTAGTTCATTTTTTTCCTATTTTGACTCCCTCCACCTTTGACACTCTTTGTGTTTCCATCATCTCTCCTCTTCCTCCAGAATGACTTAATTGATTAAATTTGCTTTTGAAAAACCCTGCAAAGTTCAAGTGATAGATTTTTTTCGGTGACTATTCTTACTCTTCCCTTTAAGATTTAGTTTTCCCTGACACTTATCTAGACTGTGGTTTAGTCTAACTCATCAGTATTAGACATACTATGTGATATATATGACCCTTGAGTGATGTTAACCTCAAATTGCTGCATCCATTTTAAGGCCACAGAACTCATTTAAATGTTACACAAATGCATCCTATTCATAATGTTCTGTCAATTTACCCCTTTAAAAGCTCTTTAATAATGAGCTTAAACTTAATAAGCAAATTTTAAATGTAGATTTAGGCATTTGCAATATTAATTCACCAGGCAGTAACACATTTTTAAACCATAACTAAACTATATATTGGGTTTTCGGGTAGACAGCCAAACATATGAAACTCAGCATCACATTACAGGCAACAATTCCATGTTGCAGCAGTATTAGTTTATTTATAATATATTTATATCTTTTCACCATGTCGTTTCTGTTCAATGTTACAATAATGGATTAATCATTAACATCACTTCATCGCAGACATTGTCTTTGTCTCTCCACATGGTTATGAAATATACAACACCAGCTTTACTGGTGGAAATTATTTAGTTGTTTGCACAAGTTATTAGTGTGGCTCCTAAATGAGTAATGCATAAAATAAATAAATAAATACCACTACCTAAAGATAGTTTTATAGCTACCTGGGAAAATGTTGGTATAATGTGTCAGTTTCGACCAAAATACCCCTTGAAGGACGGTGATAATAGGAGGGCAGTGAAGAATGAATGACCTCTAGGTTACTGCTAACTACGAGGGTCTTTCTCCCCTGCTGACTGACCCACCACTGACCCCGACTTGCCATTAAGCACAACTCATTACCACGACAACGAGGATGATGGCAATGACGCAGGATAGCTATGTAGCATCAGAAACGGCAAGGGGTCTCAGTGCTCGCTGTGATGTCCCCAGTTTAATTAATTGACCCAGTTCTTGGCGTACTTTGGGACTTTGTGTGCTTTTTTTATATGTTTGAGCATTTTGAGGCTGACCTTATAGCCAACTAGGCCCCAACGGTTTCTGATCGACAGGTGCAGAAAGACGTTCAGGCAGCCCATGCTTTAGTAGCTGGCTCAGTTATTCAGGTGGAAAACCACTGGCACATGCAGCTGCCTTAAACAGAAAACCTGTTCCTGAGTGGAATACTGTCCTGTCTGTTTCAGTGTATTTACAGAGTGACTGACTCTTTCCGTCTCTCCCTCACCGTCCATGTTTCTTCTGCTCTGTCTTTGTCCTCTGCACCTTCTAGTAGCAGCTTTGCTCTCTGGAGGAAATGACCACAAAAATGAATGTGTGAGTTAGAGAATGAGAGTATGAGTGTTTTATTACATCTTCATAGTCCTATTTAACCAGACTGTAGAACAGCTTGATTTTTATGAGGATTTTAAACATCATGATCCTGTTAGGCACCATCAACCAGTGAAAAAATGGCATTTATAAGTGTTTAAATACTTTGCTGTTAGATGTATTACATGTTAGGGATAGACAATCGTCGGCCTGGTTGATTATTGTTGACTGTTACGTGGCATTTTTCCGATTATCGGTATCGTTATTTTTATTGGCTGATTATCGATAAATAAAATGTGCTACTTCAGGTCTCATGCAACCACCTCTCTCTGTCTGTCGTCACTCTGTGGTCTCAGAAATGTCTCTCAGACAGAGCAGAGACTGTTAAAACTGATCAAGAAACACAAGCCGTGACCACAAACCAGAAAATGAGTTACACTCAGCCACATATAACCCTGAAATATAGTGTCTGGACAACAATAATTGACAATGCTTTAACATCTGGACCTTAGTGGACAATAAAAATGATAGAACAGTGAATGATTAAGAAAACAGAGAAGAACAGCAGACATAACTGCAGGAGACAAATTTCAGTCGAGAGCATCCTAATTTAATCACTCCTATTTCTATTTCACATATTCAGAAGTCCAGTTATGAATGACAGGTTGTCTGCTATCATATGCTGTTAAGTCATTACATCTTTTTGATTACCAATATGCGTCATTGATATCGGCCATGGAAAACCCATATCCGTCGATCCCTGCTGCATGGCTGTGCTTAGTTTTACTCTGTGTATACGTAAAGACGTGTGCATGTATAGGCGATTAGGCCTCCCCCTCTCTCCCCTCTCTCCCCTCTCCTGTCAGCCTTGACTGTAGTAGTTCATTAAAGTCCTCAGCCTCATTTGCACCCTCTGCTTCCTGTCTCCCTGTGAGCCTTCATTGTGTCACTACCCCCACCCTTCTCTCCACCCTTCTCTCCACCCGCCTGTCTCTCTCCGTCCTTCTGCCTCAGTGCTCAGCTGGAATGACAGCCAGAAATGGCAGCCTGCAGGACACCCTTGCTTGTATTTTGTCTTTGTGTGTGCGTGTTTGTGTATGTGTGTGCAGTTTTCATTGCCTTAGTCCTGTTTGAGTAGACTCATTGTACTCGCAGCGTCACCTCTTCCTTGATTTTTTTTTTTAAACACTGTGTCCTTTTCTGAAGAAAGCCAAACAAGACCACAGGTTTGTGTGTCTTTGTGTGTGTGTGTCAAAGTTGTGCCAATTTGTAGGGGTAAGTGTGAATATGTAAAAAAAGTTAGTTTGTGTTGGTTGATAAAGAAAGATAAAGAAAGATTTATATAAATCTTACTCTGTGTCTGCATAAATATAAATACAGTAGGTTAGAGAAAGTGATGAGATTACTGGTTCCTGTTTATAGAACAATGACATCATGAATATAACTGCATTACACTGGACCTGACACATTTTACACTCATCACTTAACATGTTGTATTTTGTTCTGTCATTATTTCAATAATTGTTAACTTTTCAGAATGTAAAAATATTGAAATACCCCATAACAATCAGTTCCAAACCCAAAAATTTGAGACTGTAAATAGTTGCACTTGAACACTTACTCACTGAAGTTCTTTATAATTAAATTTTTGTTGATTGACTAATTGATTGTTTCAACAATAATCTAATTTTTCACAAACATGATGGCTCACTTTAGAGTGTTTGAGTGACCTCAGAAACATTTTTACAGGCTGACATCATCATTGTGGATATACAAGGCCTTTTTAATTAATAAGGTTAAATGTTACGCTGCACAAATTGTGTGGGATCTGGGTACTTTCCTTTGGTTTGAAAAATACAGATCATTACAGCTCAGGCTAAGGTTCACTCATTTTGTACTAGAATTTAGTTTTGTTCATTTTGTGTAATGGCAAAGATATTTAGTGAACTTTGCTGTCCAGTTAATTAAATCTGCACTGTTGTCTTAATAAATATTATTGTCAAATTACATAAAATCCTTTTGTTCGGAGATAAACAAATGAAAACTAGTAGGTCATTTAAAGTCAGTCAAAAAATACTAGTAATGTAATCAAAGCAGTAACCACTTTAACCACAGCATAAAGTGTAGTGGCAGCTGTGGTCCCTTTTCTCCTGTCTCTGCTGTCTCTGCTGTCTTCTTTAAGTGACAAATAAATCACCTGATTTGACTCTTCACCCCCGTTATTAGATTTACAACAAAGTAACCGTACGTGATTAAGCTTGAACAATGCCTCTGTGAATGAGCAGCATCCTGCAGGACGTTATACCGCATGAGGTATTATTAAGCTGACAAGGTTTGCCTGTGCCTGTGATGACCGTCGCTGAATGCACATTAGGTTATTTGCCATACAGCTGTGCCCCAGTAATTTAAAGGCCTCCTGCTGGACTTCAATTTGTAATCAGACTAGGAGAAAGCTCCACATTTCAGACTTAAGTAAATATGTTTTAGGAGGTTTCAACCTAAATGTACATATGTGAACTTGTGTGTTAAGCGTGTGCGACTATGCATCTGTTGTGACTGCCTATATATTGTCAATAATACCTGCGCATTACTAGCACACTGCCCACTGTTGTATGTATTGTACTTTCAAGCTCCTTGATGGGCCGGTGCTGCCTGACCTTGGCTGTCATTGTGCTTTAACACTGACGGAGCGTGCAGGCTTTGTCAGAGCTTATAAGAGATCTCAGCATTGGTCAGACAGCTCTTGTGTGGGAATGTGTGTGTGTTGGTGGTTTGCAGTGCATTGTTTTGCTGGTGACACGCAGTGGTCTGTGTCATCCTCGTCAGGTGGTGTTTCTGTATGTTTGTGAGGGGAGCTAATTGGTAGGGAAGGCACACAAACACACCAATACCACAGAGAGTCCTCATCTAGGGACACAAGATGAATTCTTGGTGTCATTTCTTTACCGCCATCTTCACAAATAATCTTCCACATATTGTGCAAGTGAGTTGGGTTATTGATCTGTGTGCAAACCATTTTCCAGCCTTTACAAACGATATCAGGGTTTTATGTGACTCAGAATGGGCCTTTGGGGGAGACTGCACATGGCAGTAAGTATGATCAGTCTGCATACAGTAAAGGATAAGAGTCTATCACAATATCAATCTTTTAAAGCAGTCATAATGTTCACAACTTTTTAAATTAGCAATTTTTTAAAAAAAAGTTTCATTTTGAATTTGACTATCTTTCTTTGAATGTAACCATTTTAGCCTGTTTATAAAGGTGCATAGATTAGACTGGGCGATATATCTGAAAAGTGGGATAACATTTTTCATTGCAGTCAGTATTGATAATATTTTAATAACAGATTTTAATTAACTACCAAGAGGAAACACACGCTGAATTTAACCGCTACATTCAGAATTTAAAAAGTTACTTAAACACACAAAATTGCCTTTGTAGACATTGAATGTTAACACAGGAGTGAAAGCCCCACACAAATTAATAAATATACACAAATAAATGAAAATGAGCAGAAAAGCTAATATGTACCTCAGCCAGATGATAACTGCTACTTTGCTTTGGACTGCCTAGTCTGTGTTACACTGTTTAACAAAAATCTATGCATTTTCTTTTAATTTCTGACCAGATAATAAACAAAAATGGCTATCATGCATGAGTCAATGAAATCCCAATTACCAAAGGTGGTTTAAAAATGTAATTGCTTTTTTTCCCTCGATTTTTATTATCATTTTGACCCTGGTGAGTTTCTTTTGGTGCTGGGTAACGCCTTATTGGAGGGCGCCAAAAATTGCTCTGTGCAGGAAAAACCCCGTATATTGTTATCTTTAACCTGAAGACTGCAACATGAGTCGCAAATAGAGATTAACAATATCGTAGCTGCTGAAAAAAATACTTAGAAAAGTGTCAGGAAAAGCTTTGATGGTTGATGTTTGTGGGTCTGTGGCAGGGATGGATCATTGACTTTACTGTGTTTTGGTTGAGGCATTGACCAACAAAACTTCAACACTATTGGTTTTTCCGGTGCTGGGATTTAACCGTGATATATTTTGATACTTCATTCATTTGTTTCAGGCTGTGTGCATGAAGGATGACAAGTTGACAGCATTTGGCTGCAACAAACTGATGCTAACGATATCAGAGGGCAAGAATATGTGGGCTAAGGTTAGGGAGATCTTTGGGCAATGGTGATGATATACACACACACACACACACACACACACACACACACAATGTTATCGCGGCTGGAGGCAAACAGAAACGACATCCAATTTCTTGACCACTTGCTCGGTCGCTCCTGAAGGCAGTGAGATGACCGACCCTCTTACTCTTTCTCATAAACACACAATCAGATCCTTGAGGGGCCTCCAAGTCAAAAGTTCAACCACCAGTTCTGTTTACTTTGAGTGAATTACAATGTTTTGATATTATCCTAATCAATTTGAAACAAACTGGATGAAATGCATTCTGCTTTTTAAAAATGTGTTATGATGTGTAATTATGCTTTACTAAAGTTTAGCCTCAACTTATTTAGGCTCTTTTCCTGCATGTATCTAAGTCTTTGCTTGGTGTTGTCCTATATAGTTGCTGAGAGTAGCAGGTCATGTCTCTTGCTAGTTGTAGTTTTTTTCCTTGATTGGTTCATATTTGAGAGGTGTCTGAGAGCAGTCGCAGTAGAAAACACACTCAGATAGCTACGAGTGTCTGCCTTCACTGAGACACGGGCATGCTTACAATAAGTCCTTGACTGTCTTGCCCTCTAGCTGCCTCCTGTTGGGATGAGATCATTATTACTGGCCAGCTGATGGACCTGGAGGACAGTGGTGGAGACTGTATTTATGACTGTGTGTATCCCCTGTCATGTCCTGTGTCCAGGCATGCTCCCAGGGCCAGGCTGGGTGAGTGATGAACATAGAGTGGCAGCACCAGCGATGACTGAGTGAGATCCAGGGACTCGGGCCTCACTGTGGGTTTGAAGGGTGGATAGAAGTAGGTGCAGAGGGACAGATGGACTTGGAGGCATGGAAAGACCTCACACTGGCTGTGGGGTGCATCTTTTTTTCAGAAGAGGAGAGTGAAGCCATGGGTAAATGAGAAGGTTATGTCATTGACTTAATGCAGTCAGAGTCAGAAAAGTGGCAGCAATGCTGAATTAATATAAACATTTAAGAAACCAGAATTTGTAATGACAAATTAAAGTAAAAAAGTGTTTTTGAGCAAGACTCGAAGAATCCACAGCTGCTAGCTATAGATGAGCAGAAAGTGTGTGAATGGATGGATAGTACTTTACCATGCTTATTTGAGGAAAAGGCATGCAGCTGAAGATGTTCATAATTCAGTGTTTAGCTACAAAAATATAGATAGCTATCCAATTGTTAAAGTAGAAAGGGAGGAGCTATGGACGCAGATTCAATGACAGAAACATGTTTAGACTTGGTTTATTGTTTGACCTTTATAATCACAAAATGAGATGTTTATGTCTGAAATAAGAATTGTTCAAACAAAGGTGGAAGATAGATAAATAACTTTATTGTCTGTTTCAGGTAAAAACAGAAATTCATCTTGCATACTAGAGACACACTATGAACTCTCCTTTAATCAAATCTTTAGTGTTTTCATCGCAGGAAAACTACATTACTTTACTAGATGAAAGTAAAAATGAAGAAGAACAATGCACAGTGGATTGGACATCCTGCAAGATGAATTTGCCCAAAATTCTAATTGAATTAAAAGTGATTCGGATTATTGGCTACCTCGTTAGCTAAAGATTGGAGACAGATGTAGGAAGAGAAAGGGTGGTATGATGCATTCCTACATCTAGGAAACTTTAAAATCTTGTCCTCGATCCATCTCTAGTGTTTGCTTCTACTTCTTCAAGTGCTGTGACATCTCTACCCTCTTCCTGTGCTGCCTTTGTAGCTTTTTCTTTTTTTTTAATCTTGTTCGATCTTGGATGCACAGCTTCCTTCTTTTCATTCCCCAGGAGCTCTAATGAGATGTATTGCTTGGTTTAGGACTGACGAGATCAGACAAATGGTTAAAATGGAAAGTTAAAGGATAGATGTACAGTTTTTTTTTTTTTAAATGGCAGATGGTGCAAGAGCTCATGCCCTGAATTCTGAAAAATGCATGTTTGTACTTGTGTGTGAGGCTTGGCACAGATAAAATGGGCTGTTGGGCTGAGGACTTAGCATTTGGAGGTGGTGCCCAGTGAATATCTGCCAGTCTCATCCCTCTCACCCTCCCCTCCCACCATGCCTCACTGCTGGTCAGCCTCGGTCCTCCTCCTTTCACCCGCTATCCTCCCTCAGGGTTACAGTGTCCCTCTGGGATGGTCTTGCATGTGACAAACATGTGTGATGAGTTTGTGTGACATGCCATGTGTGTATTTGTCATTTTGTGTGTGTGTGTGTGTGTGTGTGTGTGTGTGTGTGTGTGTGTGTGTGTGTGTGTGTGTGTGTGTGTGTGTGTGTGTGTGTGTGTGTGTGTGTGTGTGTGTGTGTGTGTGTGTGTGTGTGTGTGTGTGTGTGTGTGTGTGTGTGTGTGTTTGCGTGCTGCTGCGCGTGCTTTTGTGTGTGACACGAGTGCAGGCCTTTCCTGCAACCAGATTGACATGAGTGTCTGTGAGGTTTTGCTCTTTTCAGACGTGCTTCACACTGGCAGTTGGAGTTTGTGTGTGTGTGTGTGTGTGTGTGTGTGTGTGTGTGTGTGTGTGTGTGTGTGTGTGTGTGTGTGTGTGTGTGTGTGTTTGCCTTCCTGCCTTCTAGCGCCTCAAAAGAGACTGACGGCCCCTGACACCTGCCATTTGGACGCTTTTCTCTGTGAAAAATGTCATCGTCTTTAGACTCGACGTGTGTGTCTGTGTGTGTGTGTCTTTGTGTGTGTGTGTGTGTGTGTGAGGGAGAGAGAGAGAGTGAATGAGGGAGAGAGAGATGGTGCGTCCCTCAATTTGTCTCCCTGAGGTCAAGCTTTGCAGCTGACTGAACAATGGACCCAAGCTGTTTGAGCAGCCGGGACAGAGAAACTTAGTGTGTGTTTGTGTGTCTTGTGTGTGTGTGTATTTATGTGTGTGTGTGTGTGTGTGTGTGTGTGTGTGTGTGTGTGTTTTTTATATATTTTGGGGTGGTTGTATTTGACGTTGCAGACCCTTCTGAAACAGTAAAACGGGGCCAATCCAATATCCTAAAAACTATGTTGTATTATCTATAATACAAGTATTGTGACAATTACAAAGTTTTGTTCCTGAAACTCTTTTCTTCAGCACATGAATACTAAAGTTTCAACTATAATTTGAGTAGGTTTGCATCTACATACAGATTATTCTGAAGCAGAATAAGCTCTTGATGTTTTGTGGCTAATTCTCTTGTGGTCAGTGACGGCCTGGAGTCACGCAGACATCAGCAGACGTTTTGTATTGTCCCTGCTGAGGCTTTCTCGGGCCTTACCTCCAGCTCTTGCTTGTTTCATGGTCTCTGCTTTTACTGTGATCTTCAGGCAATGAAACGCAACTCAATCAGACTTATATCAAGTGATTTACTCTGTCAGTCAAAGATATTCTTACCTTGTCATTCTTAAAATACCTTTTGAAGCTTTGGCTGTATGTTTAGAATAGATACAAAATATCATCAAATGACTTTTGATGTACTCGGCTAAATCTGAGCACACACAATGCTTCTGTATCACTCTGCATTCATCTTGTCGCTTCATGTGTGCCAGTTCATGCCCAACAGAAGCAGAACCATGTTTGACAGAACATAAAGTAGTAAACTTTTGGGCATCGTCTACCAGATTGCAATTTTCTGTCTTTGAGTATTCAACAAACGATACTAAAATCAACCAAAATCAACCAGTATAATTTTTTTAAACATCTACTAAGTTGATTACTGTTAATAGTTATGTTTCAGTTGATATGACAAGCATAAAGTGTTAAAGAATCATTTTGGCTGATGTTGTCCATGGGCCTAGAATATGTATAATTCCACCAATTTCATCAAACTAAATCTTTCATTCTTTTGGGACATGCAGTGCTGTTGCGATTTGGGATTTCTAACTACCTACAGATATCAAAACAGATAAATCAGTCCTAAGTTTGATAAAAGTCACATGAAGTCATACATCTATGTCACTTGTCCTGTAGTATCACTGGTTTGCTCTGCACTGCCATTGAAATATTAATATATGCACATTGTGTTTCTTAGCATATAGCTTTACAATCTTCTTTTTCTCAAACTCTGTCTGTGCTCACGGTTTCCCCCTTAACCCTCCCTCCAACGTTTCTGTCCTTTGTATCAGATTAGTCGATGATATTATGACCCGTACTTTTTCCTGACTGATCTGATGAGCTGGTTTTAATTGAGATCGGGGCATTGCGAGCCATGAGGCTATAATGAGGTATCAAAGTGTGTATCCATCTCTTCCAATGTTTGGTTTCTTGAGGGGAATCAGGGGGCCAGTCATGATGTGCCTGTCAAGCCCAAGGCTGTGTCTTAAACACAACCAGTAGGGGAATGGATAGGGGCAGCTTGTTTTTGACTTTGCCCCAGGAAGGGGCAGGACGAAAGGCAGGCCAGTATTTGTATGTGTGTGTATTCAATTAAGAGAGCAAACCAACGTGTGAATAAATGATAACCCTAAAGGGCCACAAGTCATCGCTTTACAGCAAGAGGCGACCACTGACTTAGTGTCTTCACGTGTGTGTGTGTTTGCGTATCTGTCCACGCGTCGACCGTCCAACCACAGACGACCTTCTGCTGGCTGCCAGGGCGATGCCCTCGCTATGGCGACAGTCACGGACGCTATGGCGATGAGGCCTCAGAGCTGTATCCATGACAGTGCTGTTACCCAGATGCCCCAGCAGCAGCCTTAATTAAGTTAGACGTGATAGGGGCTGGTGGCCACGCTTTCTCTTCGCTCCCTATTCTCCTGCGTCGTATCTCCTGCCTGTTCTCAATTATGTGTTTTCAGTTTTTACTTTTGTGCTCCTCATTTCTCCTTTCCTCTTCTTTTTGTCCTTCTGTCTTTTATTTGACCTCCATTGTTCCACTGTCTCTGAATGGGTGCAGAAAAGGAGGTCAGGCGCTGTGTTTTTTCTTCATGTGTCCTAATAGAAAGTCTTGTTTGTGTGTTTATGCTGTTGAATCAGAGGGAGTTGTGCAACCTGAATAGAGTGGATAATTTTTAGTGTAATATAGGAAACTGATATATGTGTATGTCTTTGCATTGATTATGGTGTGTGTTTCTTTGGGTGCTAGCGTGACACAGTGTGTGCGTGTCAGGTTAATGACCAGCTTTGCTTCGACCTCCCTGAAGGTCATGTGCCAGTGCTCGTTAGCAGCGTCACCATGGCGATATGTCAGCTGTCAGGGCGATGGATAAGGAGCTGACAAAAAGAACAGTGGGGCGGAGGAAGGGGTGAATAGAGAAGATGGGAGAGAGAAATCAGAGGAGGGAGGGAGGACAAGTTCATTTAAATGTGATTCCCATCAGAAGGCCTCTGCCACTCCTCATTAACAAGACTATTATAATTAGCAAGGTTGTTGTGTCAAAGTCCAGGCCTCTGGGATGCTGTGTTTGTGTGTGTGCGTGTCACAGGAGGCCACACTATTGGACATAGGGGAGGTGCTGACCCCCTTGTCATATCGGTTCGCCCCGAGGAACTCCCCCTTCTTTCTTCCTCCGACCGTCTCTCCACCCACCCGAGAGAACAGAAGGACTAAACAACATGACAGGTTCAGTTGTGTGTCAGCGGCTTTTACATAGGTATCAGTGGCTTTGTTGTACCACCATCCCTCTGTGTGGTGATGGATGATAAGCAGCCTCTTTTAGACCGAATACATTAACATGAGAAATGTTATCATTTGTTGTCAGGTAAAATCAATTACATCTTCATGTCAAGACTTGTATGTGGAAAATAGAAGAAGTCATTTTCAGCTGCCATTAATGCAGTTTTTGCAAGTTTATTTATTGGATAGTAAAACTTTAATGTCTCTTACCTTGACTGAGACTACTGTGAAATAGAAGAATTGTAGTAGTTAATTGTGTAATCAATTAGTTGTCATCTATTTAGATAATTGATCATTTTGAATATTTTTTTTTTTTTTTTTTAAGGAAAAGGTCTAAATCCTGTATTTCCAGCTGCTTAAATTAGATTAAAATATGGGTACTGGGTTTTATCAAACACTAATTGACATTTATCAGTATTTTCTTCTTAGTATGATTTATTTTTTCTAATATAATATCTAAAAAAGAAGATGTATGGTTTGAATCTTGTATGTGAAACAAGGCAATGCAAAAATGTAGTTATCTGACTTTAAAACTGACTGAGCTATATTTGCAGGAGTCATTTTCAACTGAATAAAGTTTTGGCAAGTTTATTTATTGGATTGTAAAACTTCAAAAAGGTATAAATCCTGTAACTCCAGCTGCTTAAATCAGATTATTTTCTGGGTTCTTCACGAATGTAAATTGAATATTTTTGGCTTATGGACAAAACAAGACATTTGAAGATGTCATCTTGGGTTTTCTGAAACACTGATTGACATTTATCACAGTTTTCTGACATTTTATATACCAAATCACTAATTTAGAAGATGATAGTTGGATTAAATGACAATAAAATGCGGGTCTATTCTACTTTCCAGTTTGTCATCTTTTAATGAGAATATTCTCAGTGTGAGTTTTTTAATATAATATCTCAGCAAACTAAATATGTGGCTTGAATTGTCATCTCACTTAGAAATAGTTTAAAACTGACTGATCTGTATTTGATAGTGTATTTACAGGGACATCACTGTCACACGGTCACATTTCAGTCCCATTTGGTTAAAATGCTTTTTACTGCAAGTCTTGAGAGATAGAAGTGGACTCCATAAACCTCTAGATGGCAGTAGTGTTACATGAATCACTAAACAGGTCTTTGGACTGGGTGTGCTCTATTTTATTAATCACACAAACACAACTGACTGGCTTTTATTAGAGTGTCAGTCATTTCATTGTGAAAAGGTGGTCATGCTCTAAACAATAAATGCAGAAAAAAGAGGATTCTGAATCTGTACTTAACCAAAGTGTGTATCATACTGTGGGCAAATGATCTCAATCAGTGTTAAGTATGCGTAGTTCCATAAGCCAGTAGCTCACACATGCATTTGGCTTTTTTTTTAACACCTGCTGTTAAGCGTCAGATAGCGTGGGGGCATTTGAAAGACTGTAATTGTACTGTTAATATTTAGGCAGGACTACTAGTTATGATGCAATTTTGACCATAATGTCAGTGACGACTACAAAGGGCCAACTAGAGTCAAATGAGGAACTGACTTAAGAAGCTGTGAGGTATATGATTTACAATACAAGGCAGTGGCGATTTTCTTTAATAGCACTACCATTAAGTCTTTCAAGCAGTAATAGCAGCTTTGCCATGTTTTTTTCTTTTCTCACCACACTCTCTAATTTGCTGCCTGTGCACCCTTCTGTTCGTCACCCTCTCCTTCAGTGGTCAGCCTGCCTGTTAGTCCCTGTTCTATGTATCTCTCTGCCATCATCTCCTCTTTATCTTTGTCTCAGTCTAATTTTGTTGTTTTCCGTTCTTTCCCCAGTATAACCAGTGAGGCAGGAGCATCCATCTACAGTGTGAGTCCTGAAGCAGTCAAAGAGATGCCAGATTTGGACCCTAACCTTAGAAGTGCAGGTACGCCAAGCAGCCAAACAGGCAAGATCGATTGTTTTTGTCTGAAGTTACTGGACTCTCTGCCAGACAACTTTGTGATATTCTTGGTAGTGTTTCAATGGGCCCTTTTCTATGGCAAGTTACTGGTCTTGTGCATGACACTGTATATCTGACTGCAGCTTAATCAACAGTTTTATCAATTAAATGGTTGCTAAATTTTCTTAACTTTTAGTTCTGTCAGTAAAATGGGCATCACAGTCATCCATAAGCCAGTGATGACATGTTTAAATTATTTACTACGTCCAACCAAAGTGGCAAATTATCGATCTCGGTTGAATTTTTTTCTAGAAAAATTACAACTGATAATCAAAATAGTTCCCAGATTATTTGAATGACTAATTTATTATTGGGTTCATTATTTCAACTCTAATTTTTAATTTCTTCCTTACCAAAGATGACAGAACCAGTTGTTTTTAATGATTTTAAATGCTAAAGATTGTGGCTCTGAATATTTAAACTGAAGACAAAGAGTTTACATTAGATGCTCCACTCCACTGCTGGGTGTTTTGTTTCAAATGATTGATTATTGCGTGTAGAAGCATAACCCTTTTCAGACATGGGATACGTAACATTGGCTTCATCAATCCATTAAAGTGTCATTTAGACATGGGTCACTTTTCCATTAATGTTCCTCATGGCTTCATTCAGACAAACCCACCACAGGGCCAGAAAGAGCCTCGACATTTGACCGTCACATGAGTTTAGACAACCCTTAATGATGCAATAACAAACAAAAGACAATCTAAACTAATGCCAGCTTATAAAATAGTTTAATTACCAATAGTTTAGTTTATTCATGATTTCCTAAACACTGAAAATTCTGTTCATGTGTGATAATAATCCAACTACTGCTTTCAGTACGGTTAAAGAACTTCCTGTTAGATCTCCATTGAGCCTTATCAAGATGAATTATCACTAATCAATGTAGTTCTCTGTAGTTCTCCTGCTGCAATCAGATGCTGTAGATATTTAATAAATTTAGATTAACAACTCGTAAAAACTGCTGGAAGTAGCAAACCTCTACCTCTAGATTCTGTGTGATAGCTCAGCAGTCTGATGTGAAGAAAAGTAGACAGTGTGACTTGCTGTTGAATACTGACCTGGACTGATCCTGTTTCCATGTCGGAAATAATTTATAATTGCAAGTATTTAATGAAGTTGCTGCCACTGTTGTTCCACCTGCACAAGATAAGAAGCTGTATTGTCATTGCAAGGGTACAAATGCACACAGCTGTCTTCCTTTGGAGATGCTCATGTGGATCCTGCTGCTGTTGATGCTGCAGATATTTAATAAACGCAGGTGAAATTATTATTAGTAGCTGAAAGCAATGAAGTCCTGTTAACCCTAGATTTTTTTTCTACTTTTTCTATTAGCCACTGCATTTTCTCATGTTATGTAGCTTTGTTTTCTGTGCAGTATTTGACACCAGGATTTTCTTCAAGATTAATAAAGTTTTATCTCGTCTTATCAATTGTAGTTTTTATTGCAGTGAAGTTTTGTTACTTTTGGCATTTCAGTTTGTAGCCTAAGAGGTTTGAAACTGAGGAACTGTGTCTTTTTCTCCCTGTGATGTTTTTGGACGAATATTGGTACAAAAATGTGGAGAAATTTTTCCCCAAATCACTTTACAGATATCGGTGTACCGCTGCTTGTGCATACCTATCTGGTAATGCTGGGTTTCGACTTGTGCCATGTTGAAAGTACGGAAATGTTTCTCAGTCAGACCTAATGAAATTGCCATTCCGACATTTATGGAAAAGTGACCAGGGTGCACAGTCAAACGTGAAGCTGAAATGTTCAGTTGGCGTCAGAATAACGAGAAATGTGCCTAAAAGGGGCATATTTGAGAAATGTAGGAACAATGCAATCAAACCAGTGCAACATTTCATTTGTTTCACATGTAATTTTCTTTTTTCACACACCTACAAATCATAATTTAGTATACAGTGTGAGCAGTCAGAAGTTATGCTCATGGTTTCAAGCATTAATTTCTTTTGCATCCTCTTTTTTTTTTTTTTTTTTTTTTTTAGCAACATACAGTGTTGTCACATTATCAGTGATTTTTCTGGCATTGCTCTTAGGTTCTCCTATGTCTCTGCTGCTTTCCTTTACCTCTCCCCCTTCCTTGCTGCCATTTCTGCCTAACTCACTCCACATAGTACATCATTGAAAACACAGCAGAATAAAAAAAAGAATCAGTTTTGGAGAACAAATGTTTCCAGCAGACTTCCTCTATAAAAGCTATAAATCAAGCAAGGCTGGATTATTCCTCACTACTTTCCTGTGGTCAGCAGCACTGAGAGCTGCAGAGAGCCATATTTATACCCCTATCTGAAGCCATGAGAAATGTGTTGAGCCACAGCGCGGCGATAACAGCCTATCTGTCTGTTTTGCCTGGAGGTATGCATGTTCCTGCCTCTGTCTATAGGAGGGGCCATGGAACATATGGAGTTACAGGCACCTTACGTTGATTGTTGGAGATCAGGGACACCTACTGGTGATAGGCAATATTTCAACCATTCTTTATGGGTGCAGTTTTTGTTCTGTTTATTTCTGTGCATCTTCCCTCTCCTCTGTGATCTAAGGACTGTGCCACTTCTCCTCAAAAGTTCACCAAAGTTTTATCTTTCGCTGGAATTCTTCATTCCCGTTCTCCTGAGCGATGTGTCCGTCTCTGGACTCGGCCTTCCCCTCTTGCTGTTTTCTTCATCGCTTCCCATTCTTGTAGAACTGTATTCGGCTCATAAACTTTCAGTAAGTCGGGGAGAGTCTTGCTGGACTCGATTTACAAATCAGAGAGAGAGAGAGAAGGGGGGAAGATTCAGAGACAGGATAGATGGAAAGAGTATTGGAGAGTTTTGGTGGTGTACTGAGCAAGGCTAGGGTTGAAACTCCATCCCTGTCTAAATATTATCTCAGGCAGCAACCTCCTGCAGCAGCCAGAGGAGAGAGAGGAGAGCCATTGATTCCAGGCATACTCCCTCTATTACATCCCATCCTTCTCTTTCTCTTTGTCTGTCTGTTCCGCTTCAGAGATCTGAATCTGATGCATCTCATGCAGCATAACTACATCCACACTGAGCTCTTAAATTTAAACATGCAGATAACGTACACATGCAATAGCAGTGGATAGCAGCAGCACAGGAAGGACAAAAGAAGGAACAAAACTGTGTCCTGTAATTTTATTTGTGTTTTCAAAGCCTAAATTTGTGGTGTGTAGCATTTTATTCAATCTCTGTCCCTTAATTGAACTACTAGATGCATAGATAACTGAGTTTTTGAAGTCCATTCGAGCTTCAGGACAGTAGTTTTTCGAGTTTTATAAAAAGGTAAATAACTAATAAATGACAACAGAAGATGTCAACACAGAGCTGGCAGAGCGTGTCTTTTGTCGGGCTGTGAAAGTGATCAGTTGTTTGGTTGTGTTATTCTCCCCACTCTCTGTGTGTGCTGGATGGTGATGTCATGTGTATGTGAATGAGGTTGTTTGTAATTTTTCTGCCCTGTCACTGGGCCTTGCCAGCATAATCACGGAAAAGACATTTGACATCATCTGCAATAGCAGGCTAAAGCCTTGCAGACTCTCCCGTTTAAAGGTTGATACCTCAAGTGTGTTTATTTGTGTGCTGCATTTGCCAGTGGACACGGGACTGGATAAATGTGTGGTTTGAAAGGTTCATGGCTCCAGCATCTATCAGGAAGCTAAATGACAGGTGCACAGACTGCAAGTGAATGCCAGCTTTAATTATTATTACTGGGGGTGACAGGATGACAATTAGGTTTGGCCTGCCCTCAGGCCAGCACTGTAATATGCAGACAATTTGCATATTCAGTAATTATAAATAATATTGATTTGCATATTCAATAACTGCGTTAGATAGCGAGTTCATGAAAAAAAAAGAGATTCTCATGAGACATAGGATCTCATTTATGCTAATTCTGTGTGTGTTTGTGTGTTGGTGTGTGTTGACAGTGTCCATTGGAAGACGTGTCCAAGATCCGCTGGCTGAGCTTGTGAAGATAGATCCTAAACACATAGGCATTGGAACATACCAGGTAAGTTTTTTTGTGCTGTCTGTTGTTGTTATACATTTGCCATAACACATGCAAGCATGTAATTATGGAAACGTACATTTTTTTTGCGTTTCACTTTTCGAGAATCTTGACTTGTCAACAAAAAACCAAAACTATGCATCAAAACTTTGTCTTTTAAACTTGTATCTGTTCATCCTAATTGGTGTGCATGTTCTATTCTGTTGTTAACTCGTTTTTTTTACTTCTTGTAGAGTTTAGTTGTGACTTTTGTATTGAAAGCAGATACGGGACAGGATGCATGTAGGGAATAGGAGCAGAGGATAGAAGATGTGATTGGACAAATGAAGGGAAAAAGTCAACCATGTTGAGAAAAGAGGGACAAGCAGGGAAGTGGATAAACTTGGCTGAAGGCTGTGTCAACAGATGATGCTAAGGATGAGTAATTCAATTAATGGACATCAGGCATGACGTATGTTTGGACATTTGTTTTTGCTTATGCGATTGCTGCTCTTTATCCATATGTGCAGATGAAGCAACCGCTGGCTCAGTGATGATTTTGTGGATTTCAAGTGTGTATGTAATTGTGTGAGGAAGGCAAGATAAGCATTAGGTCAGTGCAACCTGCTATTGGCATCGACTATGAATGCCGTATTGTTCTCCATGTTTGGTACGTCCTAGAAGAAAACAGTATGAGGGGATGGAAATAGAAGAAAAGCAAAAAGCACTGAGGTTGACAAAGACAGCGAGGTCAAGTAATTAGACTGCCAGCTATTCACAATCAAACCAATATTACGTCATCAATGAGAGTCATATAATACAGATTATGTAGTTTAGGTTATCTTATTTAATAAATGGATTTAAAAACATCTGATGTAAGTAAAGGGGGTATAGAAGATGGTGTAAAGTACAGAACTTGTATTCTTTCTTCATATGTAGCAATTTTTCAGGTATAATGCTAAATTTCTGCTCCTAATGCAGATGTTAATTCCATTTAATCACTGGGTAATAACGAAATACAGATATACTCTAAGTCTGACTTTATTTTAATCAATCTATTCACCATTGTTTAAAAGCAACACATTTTCTCATTTCCAAAGCCAAAAACAGAATGATTGGGTTTTTTGCTTGATAAATTATGACTAACTGTGAACACAATTGTTGTTTGCACTTTTTCACAGGCCAGTTAACAGATTAATTGAAAGTGTATTCAGATGTAGTGAGAAGTTCAGTGAGTCCTCATAGGGATTAATGGAAAGTTCCATATCAGAACTACTGAGAGGAGAGGCTCCTGCACACTAAGCCAGTGTTGTACAGTTTATACTGTAGCTAAGAGAAACGCTGGTTTGTATTTATTTATCTTTCATCAAGGTCAAAATGTTTTTTAACATTTAGTAGCTGACACTCGGGGAGAGTAAAAGGCCTTTTTATATGTTGGTGTTGGCCACTATTTCAGTGTTAACAAGAAAAAGAATCCGACAGTGTAAAGAAATGGCCTCAGCGGATTCTGAATGTGAGAGAGAAGAGAAGGAATGGAGGGTTACAAAAGGACAGCAGAGGGTGACAAAAGTCAAAGGAAAAGGGCATAATGGGGAGATTTCTAAGTGACGAGGGAAATGGACATCTGAGAGTGAAAGGAGCAGGTCTTATTGTGCAAGTGAGTGTGTGTGAGTGTGTGTGTCGGGTCACAGGACCGTGTCTCTCATCACGTCCTGGTTTGGGCTCTCTGGGGTGTCCTGCGTTCTGCACCTCCCGCTCTCAGATCATGTGACTAGGTCAACAAATGATAATATAACCAAGTAAATAAACTGTGGGTGCTGACAGATATGAGATGGGACGTCGTTCTGACCTGTGTGTGAGCTCACACACACACACACACACACACACACACACACACACACACACACACACACGCACTCATACACACTCCCCTCCCATCCCTTTTCACGGTCGATAGGTGAGTGTGTGTGTGTGTATACATTTAGTGTATGCATGAGCGTGCACGTGTGAGAAAAGTGCACTCATGCATATGTGTGTTTTCCAGCGAGCTCGTTTGTGTGATTCGTGGCATTTTGAGCTTTCTGAAAGTTTATTGCCATTAGACCCAAAAAGCATAAGGGCAGATGTAACTCTAGACAGCTGGCACAGCATGTGCTCTCTTTCTCTCCCCCTCGGCTGACCCAGTGAGTGACAGCTCGGAGAGAAAGGCGGAAATGAGCTGAGGGCGAAAAAAGTGAGGCCCATTAAAATCAGATTGGATGTAAGTATTGGTATGGGAACATTGTTTTCACTGCAACACCACTGGCTGACGGCTTTTCTGGATTTTGCCAGATACTTGTCTGAATGGAGAGCCAATGTTATTATTGTTTTTTTTTTTTTTTTTTTAATAATCACTGTTAGATCACAACACCTTTTAAAAGGCTACTTCTCTATTTTGTTCCCAACACTTGCACAGACAAACATTGCAGGAGCTTTGTGTCCTTTAATAATTAGACACTTAATAGGTGTGGCCTTTGAACACGTCCTTCATCCGTCAGTCAGCTCTTTATGTTGCTCTGGTCTGTTGACAGCTGGGTAATCCCCAGGGCCGTGAAACTAACTGCTACTGCAAAATACACACACAGACGCACACTGCTGTGTAAGAAAACATTGCCTGCCAGCCGGATATTAAAGAAACTGTCACTCTTCTCCTCACCTCTTTCAACCGTTCTCGTTCCCCTCGTTCCAAGTTTTTGCGAGAATTTTTCCTCTTCTGTTCCAATGGCTGTCCATCATCCTTTTCATATCATGTTTTTTCCTATCTTTCTGTTAGTGTTATGGAGTAGAGCATCAGATGTAGGTGAAAGAATCAGAAGTTTGTGTTTGCGACTTGCTGTCACATTGTCAGCTGTTTAAATCAGACTCTGGATCGGGCTGTAAACAGATCTGTTTAGACTGGCATGATTATAATTGTAATGCATCAGCTTCTAAAACAGGAGTCTGTCTTGGTGACACTTGATGGTAAAGTCTGTGATGAACAAACAGCACATCCTGGTGCTGTTTTTATTCAGAGCCTAGAGTCTACACGTGAATTTAGTAATCAGATCATTTCTGGAGACACTTTCCTGCCACCTAAGTGACACACCTCTGAAATCTTCACCCTTTACACTTTGTGAACTTTACCTTTACCCTGTTTTCAAGTCTGCTTGCAAGCGCATTTATATACTGCTCTCTTCCCAACTGTGACCATGTGTATTAGGGATTGACCGATTACTGGCCTGACCGATTATTGTGTCCAGTCTAGTTATTTTTATTGGCTAATTATGGATAAATTAAATGTATTACTTCAGGACTGATGCAGCCTCCTCTTTTTCTGTCGTCACTCTGAGGTCTCAGAAATGTCTCACAATCAGAGACAGCAAAAACTGAACAAGAAACACAGGCAGTTGCAACAAACCAGTAAATTAGCTTCTCTTGCAGTGGCTAAGGCTACACTAATGGCTAGCCGCTAAGTTAAAAGGCAGGCACAAATGACCCTGAAACAGTCTGTGAAATAATTAATAATGCTTTATGATATGGATCTTAGTGGGCAATAAAAGTGATAGCACAGAGAAAGATTAATAGAGAATAACAGAAGATGAACTGATGAGTCTCAACTGATCCCACATAAACAGAGGAGAGTCTTAATTTAATCACTCTTACTCCTATTTTACATTATCCGTTAGTCACCCTTATTAATGAAGAGGCCTAGTTATGAATGATCACATGCTGTTAAATCATTACACACAATGAATGTTGGCTCCAAATATCAGTTATCTGCCTTTTCTTGACTCATAATAATCAACATTGGTATTGACCCTGACAAACCCAAATCGGTCGATCCCTAATCTGTATAAAATGTTGTACTCTACTAATGTTGTGGGTCTTCTAAGCTTCACAGATTCTCTTTCTCTATCGCTAAGATGGGATGTGCCAGAATACCAATAAATCACACTTCAGATTAGATGTCATTAGAGGAACACTGCCTCTAGCCTCTATTTAAAAGATGTTCAATGTCAACATGTTATATTTGTATTTCTGAAAGGGACTTGGTGAGTTTTTCCACCGACGGTCATGAGTGTCTGTCAACCTAAACAGGTCAGTTGAAAAACTGAGTCTCCAGGCGCATTTGAAACAACTTAAAAGTGTAGTTGACTGGATTTTAGGATTTTGCCTGCAGCTGGGGCAAGTGATGTCACTTTCACACCAAGACCACTGATCCTTATATTGCTTTGTGTGTGTGTGTGTGTGTGTGTGTGTGTGTGTGTGTGTGTGTGTGTGTGTGTGTGTGTGTGTGTGTGTGTGTGTGTGTGTGTGTGTGTGTGTGTGTGTGTGTGTGTGTGTAGTGTGTGTGTGTAGTGTGTGTGTGTGTAGTGTGTGTGTGTAGTGTGTGTGTGTGTGTGTGTGTGTGTGTGTAGTGTGTGTGTGTAGTGTGTGTGTGTAGTGTGTGTGTGTAGTGTGTGTGTGTATGGCCGTGAAAGTGTGTTTGCTTGAGCATGCTACCTTTCACTCTTGAATGGTCATGCCTACAGGGGAGACAGGAGCAGACAGAGCAGAGGGATGGAAGAAGAGCCAGAAATGGAGGCTTGACACTGATTGATAGTTCCTGCTTCGGCTTTTTGAGTCGTGGGAAAAAAAACAAAACACAGGCTCTTAAAGTGTTCATCAGGGGAAGAAGCTGCCAAACATTATCTGATACTGTTTTAATTATTTCCTCTAGATGTGTCACAGCTTGTTTTTGAGTGTTCATGCATTTAGTGCGAGTGTGAGATGAGAGAATCTTGTGTTTTTGCTTGTGTAATGGATTTACACGGGCTGATGCCAATTGTCTACTTACTTGACAATTTATAATACATCTACTGACTGTTGTCATGTCAGGCTGCTTATTCTAGGGCTTTTCGCTTTTTTTTTTTTTTTTTAAACCATGTGCTTTTTATAGAAGGGAATTAAACCACTGGTTGAAGAACAAAACACACATCAGAAAAGTCAAACTGGATGAGATTATAAACAGGATGGGTTTAAGTAAAGGTTTGGATGTTGAAAATGATGACTTGAAATCAGCTGATTGAAGATTTATATGACAAGGAAACTTTTTCCTTCCTTCTTGACCACAAAAAATGCATAAATTGCTTCCAGCTTTTCCTATTTTATCTAGTGGAACATTTGGAAAAACATTTTCTCCAAATATTCCATTCTGATTTTATTTAAGTAAGGAATCCTGCTGAAGTCATTTCGACTTCCTGTGCTTGTCTTGAAGCTTATTCTGTTCTGATTTTCTCATGCTCTGTTATGCAGTCCCTCAGGTAATACGTGGGTGTTTGTGTGTTTGAATATGTGGGTAGTTAAATACCAGTCATAAATCAACAGGTGAAAGTGATAGGACAGCACGGAGATGGTTTTATGTTTTTCCAACAGCTTTCTTCGAACCCTAATGGCTATTTCTCAACTTTCTGCAAGACAATCAAACACAAATGTATACTAAGCCAAGCCTATGTGCCTAGAATAGTACACAACAAGCTAAGGAGGGAGTTTTCAGAGGCCTTAAAGAGGCTGTCAGTCAAGGAGAACCTGACCTTCAGATAACCTCAGGCACCTTGTTCATTTGTGCATCGTCCACTGATTTTCTAAGAGTGAATTACGTCAAGTAGCAATTTCACTCACACATGAAGCTCACGTTTAAACAGAGCCACTATCCAAATATGTATTTTACCTTTTAGCCGTCCCAAATATGTTCGAGCTTTTCAAATACAAGCCAACTCCTGTTTTTATGGCAGCTCAACACCTTATTGCAATTCTTTATTTCTTTATTTTGAAATTTGCTCTGCCCGACTGTGTGGTATTTTTGATGCCAAGTGCAATGTACAACATGCAGAGCTGGGGGGAGAAATGTAAACAGTTAGTCTGATTCAAATGACACCGAATTTAAAACCATGTCTGTTTTTAATGCAGCATGCTCTAGAGGCTTTCTGGTGTTTTGATCAACAAGAGCAAACTAAATACTTGAGGCGGTGACTAACTATTTGATTATTCTTTCTCCAGCCACTAGATGCATTTAAATGAGCATTATTTTGAATGTCATTCCATCAATCTGCCCTTATCTATACATAAATACCAGTTTATATTGATAATATTAGTAATGAAACCAAGAAAGTTTCATCTCAAATCAGACATTGCACAAACAAACTGTTGACCCTGTCATATACCTTTCTTTTCTCACTGCTGACTCTGTGGACTGCTGTCATCGACAATACTTGCTGTTGAGAGTGAAGAAATGCTGGTTGAAACATCACTGACCCCACAAACTCTACTTTCCCATCCACTGTTTATCACTTAAAACAGAGGCAACCATCTTCCTTCGCCTCTTCACTTCTGTTGCACCATATTTATGTTGCCTTTAAGCTATTCCTGTGGTCCTACGATTGCATAAGGACTTTCTCTTTTGAGGTTTTTTTGCTTTAGATGTTTCACCATGTTGTTGATGCTTCTGTCAACAATAGAATTAATACAATTTGGTGCCTACAAACTTTTCCTAATCTTTTTTGTTTGTATTGTTGGACTTTTTGCTGGATGTCTCAATTATTGTGTCATAACTCTTCCAGAAAGCAAAGGTTTTCATTAATCTAGAGAACTCAGTCCTGTTTAAGAGTATTAAGAGATACACAGCACCATTAGATGTTTATTGAAAGTCTGAGCTCAGCCATATTCAGAGTCTATCTTTGTGACTGGCTAAGTGTGTATTTATTAATCGCCCACTGATCTTTCTCCTAGCCTTTTTTTCTGCTTTTCACTGCTGCACATACATGAGAAAAAGCATGTGCGCTTGGAGTGTCCCTTCCTACTTGCACTTGTTATAATCACCGCTACCTTATCATATGGTTTCTGTTCAAACCCCTGTGTGGACTTTTTGATTTTTTTGCCTGGTCAAATTGTAGGCAGCATTTCAACATGGGAAACTCTTTGTTTAGTTAAATGACATTGGAATTGTTATGTGGAATATCTTCAATTCTTGGTGGTGGTAACCAATTTTCAAATTCAACATGCCTTTAAATGTAAGAATAAGTTGCTCTTGTAAATATAACAGATCGAACAATAATGTGTATGAACGGTCTTACATCAGCCTGGTTGCTTGTTAAATTGCGGGTAGCAACTCCATACATTCAAATCACACATACAAGAAAATAAGCCTAATTTCCAAGGCAGAAAAATAAGTTCCTCTAGTCCCAGTTTAAATGCAATAAAGAAAAGCCCAATGGACATTTGATCCTACAGTTTGTAATCTCCCCTCAGGCTCTTAATACATGCAGCCATTCAGGCTCCAGCACGGTTCCTCCTGCCAAGCTCTTTGTGGCATCATTCATATTCGGCATTTCAGTCTGTTGTCAGTCCAAAGATCTCTGCCATCATTATCAATCAACACCTCGACTTTTAGCAGTCGCTTCGCCTCCTCTTTTACTCTCTCGCTCTTGTAATTGGTGACTGTAGATTATGTGTCAGGGTCGGCAGCCTGACTTTGTGTGTGAATGTTTGTATCACAGAAAAGGACGACGACGTCTCTCTCAGTGAATACCTCTCAAAAAAGCTTATTTTGCTTTTCTCACCTTCTCTGCATTTTTCACCACTGTCTTTTTCCTCTCTCACCTGATTGACATGTGGTAACTCGGGAGCGCTTAAGCCTCGAGGTGCAGACAGAAGCACTTTGTTCATGCGTATTGGTTGGCTGGCTTCAGCTGGTTTCCGGCCAATCCAAATATGACCTTCACACATAGGGATCCAGTCCATTGGTTCTGGATGATGTTGAGGTTTTGGGTCTGTGAGGTGGAACCAAGGAATGAGGGAGTGGAGGTGAAACTGGATAGTAACATATCTATCTTTACTCGCTGATCTGTTTTAACATCTCTATCTTTGTTGCCCCACTTCACCTTGCAGTTCTAATCTTAATACTAACAATTAGTGAAAGCTAAGCTAAAGGCGGTGTCATCTTTCAAAATAAATGCTCAATGTTGTGATTTTTACAGCCTGTCAGCAAGTTCATCTTGACATGAAATTAATGAAAGCAGCACAAAGGGTAAAGCAGGGGGATGCTTGGATTGAGAGATAAGGAGAAGATACAGGACGTCATGCTCCACTGGTGCTTTTAGTGCCACTGTAAACTAAGCGAGAGAGCCATGCGGGCCTCTGCTGTCTAGATGTCAGACTCACACATGCTGGATTGTGTGTATGTATGCTTAATAGAGCAGAACTCGCTCGTGTTCTGTAACAGTTACTCTTTTCCACTCCGGCTCTGGCACATTAAATCACCGCTGCTGGTGCCAGAGACACACTTCTCTAAATCTATGTCTGTTGATTTCCCCGATTGCCTGGTTTTCTCCTTAACTAGAATATTATGTTCAAACTGTGACCTTTAGAAAAAATACTAATTTCCTCATTGTGTGTGTTTTAGCTGCCTGGGATAGTGTTTACGTTATGGGTGAATATATAATCGCGGGACTTTTTGTATCATAGTTGACATTTTTGCTGTTTTCAGGCCTAAAATTAACATAGCAGCCTATAACCAAACACCACAAGGCATTTTTACAGAAAGATTTTTCTAAATATAATAATTAGTAATATAATATAATATATATATATATATATTTTTTTTAAACTTTTGATAGAAATATATGCAAGATATATCCCATGGACTTCAAAAGTCCTTCAATTATATATTGACTCATATATTTGCATGCATGGAAACACATTTTTATTGTGTAGCAGTAAGCCTTTGACCCCAAGTTATGCCTTCTTTGCCAAGCAAGATGGCTATTATTAATTACTGATCAATAATATCTCAGTTTCTGTTAATTGGAGGGAAATAAAAGCTTGTGCCAGTTCTGAGTAGTGCAGCCAGTAGCATCTGTTGAGTGTCATGGGGGATTTTAAAAAATTTTTATTTATTTTTTGCTGGGATTCTCCTTTAAATGAAGCTTGAAAAGCCTCTTTTTGATATATATGCCCGTGTAATTTCAGACACAAACCTGAGGTTTGGTAACATTTAAAATATGCAATTGTTAGTGTTTGATTAGGTTTCAGTTAGGAGGATCGCTTTACTGTATGCTTTTGATTTTAATCGTGTTACTTTGTACCAGAAAGGGAAATCCCACATGCTATGTCTTTTAGCAAATCATTATACAGTCATTAACAAGCAAGAAAAACTTTATTTTCACAGTAGAATACATTTCATGGGAAATGGAGGAAACCAATAACTTGTATAAACGTATATACAGACATAAATACATACGCTGTTAACAAGTCATTAGTATGTCCTCAGTTGATGCAATTTTTAACCTGGAAATTTAGGAAATTCAACTGTTGATCAAATCAACATTAAATACAGCAGTAATTTAGAATAAAATACTAGTGGGCAGGATTTGCTTCCGAAACCCTTTTTCCAAATCAGTGAGGATTGTGCTGTGGTTTAACAGTGTCATGTAGCTGCTGTTTATTAATTTTGTGGCCATTTTTATATATTTTTCCCTCAATGCTTTCCTGTTTTCCTGGATTAATGGAATAAAGTTAAGGTGTTTCAGTTTGGTTTTTCCCATCCCTGATGCACATGCACCTCAGTGTTTCCAGCTACAATACCTCAGATCGTCTCGTGCTGATCCCACCTCTATAAGGTTTCAATAAGAATGTAAGAACACATTCATTGGGGTTTTTTACTGCAGGTTAAAACTCACACAGCCTCGCACACCTCCACCTTTCTCGTGTGAAAACATTCTTTTCTGGTGTGACATTACAGGTGATTTCCTCTTTGTCTTTGAGTGTCTTCTTGGTTAATATCCACTCACCAGAAATCATAAATCTTTCAGCCTTAGTTTTATGGGAACTTCTTCTTGTTTGGAAAGTTATTTTTATTGTTTCCAAAAGGCCTCTGGCTTTAACACCTCGGCTCACTAAGACTGCAGATCTCTAAATTAGGCAGCAGGGGTGCAGTACAGTCTCTGCTGATCTCCTCTTATCTCCTCACTGCTGAATCAAACAACATTTATCTCCCTGATTACTGCAGGCTTGGCTTGGAAAGCTGCTGTTTGTATTGCTGGCTTAAAGGATGTTGTTGCAAACATTAGAAGTAGAAATTAAATCAGAGTTAATAAAGATTGCATACAGTAAATAATTACTGAGACTTTAAAAGGAAACAACAAGCACTAATAAATGCACCAAACTGGTAATAGTGCTAGGAGTATGTATGACTAAACAGCCAGTTTCCCTGTTCTTGGGGACTACTATCTTTTTTATGTTGTCTATTGGTGATTGGTAGTAGCTCATCTAAGCTGTTTCTTTTTCTTTGCTGTGTTATGAACCATTTCTTAAATCATGTGACTATTCCTTTCTGATTTATTTACTAGATGTTTATAAATAGAAATAGTTTCTGACTTTTATATTACACAATACCAGGTCACAAAGAGGTACACAGCAGAATAACAAGGAAAATGTGTTCGTAAAGTAATCTGTCAAGAGCACAAATGTCAGCAGAGACTTTTTGTTGATTAGATGTTGACACAGTGTGTTTCCTCGTTCTCTCAGCTTCACATCTTGGCAGTGTGATTGTGGAAAATACCTAGAATATCTTTAATTCATGCACCCCATCCCATAATTTGGATTGGTGTGGACAGATATTTGATACAGCATTTTTAGTTTGCTTTGGCTCAAGGATTTTTCTTCTCCTCAGTTTCTCTTCTTGATTGTTGGAAGTTATATTCTTACAATTTGCAAATGTATTGTGGTGATGTAATATGATATTCTGAGTATTTATTTTTGGATTTAGTGCAATTAATCAGATGATGATTAGGTGTGATAGAAGGAAGAAGTAGGACTGAATCTCAGTTTCATTTGCAAAAGCCTAAGACATAGATATGTTTGTTGTCATATTTAAAGTAAGAACTAATCAGCTGAATGAAGGCAACAGAATTAGAGGCTGCAGTGTTGTGATTTTGAAGAAGGAGCTCAAAGAACTGGCCACATTTAGTATTAACCTTTGTGTCGTCCTACGGGTCAAAATTGACCCATTTTAAAGTTTGAACATGTGGGAAAAAAATCTATTTTCACAGTGAAACATCTGATGTCCACTTTTTCAACATTTTTGGGAAATCTTTGAACATTTTTTGGTGGAATAAAGAAATGTTAAAAATATTTCTTAAGAACATTCACAAAAAAAATCAACCAAAATCCAACGAATTTCACCGGATTTTGGTTGATTTTCTTGTCAGTGTTCTTAAAGGAAATATTAGAAGTTTTACTGATATATATGTAATCACTTTAGATATTTTTAGGATTTTTTTTGAAGATTTTTACTCATTATTTGAAAATATTTACAAGAATTTTCTTGCCAAAAATGGGGGATTTTTTATAAATAAAACTTTTAAGGGAACCTTTTAAGGAACTATTGGAATTTTCTTCCTGAAGGTTTTGCAAATTTTCTGAAATTTGGGGAATTTTTTTGCTGAATTTTTGGATGTTTTTCAGACAAGGAAACAATATTTTTTGGTGCCTGTAAATGAGGACAACAGGAGAGTTAAATAAAAGATAACATTCTATTATCATGTCCTACCAGCTGCTGGAGTTATACATGTATTTCATAATAAAGGATTGGGCATCAATACTACGCCTATTAGACTTAATTCAAACCAGTGAACGTCTCTTAAACCTTAGTTCAGTGTGTTCTGTCTGCCTCAGCCGCCCTCTCTGTCCTCATCTGTCCTTCCACTGCTGACAGAGGAGGGTGTGTTTGCTAGCTGGCGTTGTCGTTATCTGTTTACAAGGTAGTGTTTGTTCAGATCTGATCGTGTTACAGGACGACCCATGCTAGTCTCAGTCATGTTCATACACATGACACACACAAACACACCACAGTCCAACGGTAGTCTAGTTTAGAGTGTCAGCTAATCCTCAGGCACTTGCTGAGGCATCAGTCTCCAGCTGAACTCTTTGGTTTCTGGCCTCGTCCCACCACAGCCCCGGGCCTCTTTTTGTCCGCCAGACCTCGTAGCATTTCTTTGATCTTAT